>NC_051069.1:5117500-5195000 GCF_004664715.2 Peromyscus leucopus | reverse complement strand
GTAATGCCTGGTGACATTTGTTTACTGTCGAAGCTGCATCTAGAACACAGAGTTGAGATTCTACAGTGTACTCCACAACAAAGAATTATCTACTGGAAATGTCACCAGTATCAACATGGAGAGCCACTGCGACAACTGTCCCACTAAGGTCAATGTTTTAAAACTGTAGCTTTGGGGACTGGAGAGATGGGTCAATAGCTAAGAGCATTTACTGCTCTTGCAGAGGACCCAGGTTCAGTTCCCAGCAGTGCGCCCAGAGTAGCTCACAGTCACCTGTAAGTCCATTTCCAGGGATCTGAACCTCTCCAGCCTCTGCGGATACCTGCATGCACAAAGTGCACATAAACTCATGCATGCACACAATATACATCAAAAACAAATAAATCTTTTTTAAAACGTGCATATTTTAGAATTTTCTACCAACCTACACCGTGCTACCTAAAATAACAAATAATGTCCAGGATGAAATGAGTCCATTTCATTGCCTGGTAACCATGTACCTTCATGTTAAGCTAATGAAATCTTAGCAGATGTACCAAAGACACAAAACAGTTATAAACTACACTGAAGGGAGTGGAGAGCTGGCTCAGTGGTGAAGAGTCTGCACTACTCTTGCAGAGGACGCTGGTTCAATACCCAGTACCCACACTGGGCAGCTCACAATCACCTCTAACTCTAGCCCCGACCCCAGGGTGGGAGCTGACCTCCGGAAGCAGCTGCTCTCACATGCATATAACCTCTCTCTCTCTCTCTCTCTCTCTCTCTCTCTCTCTGTGTGTGTGTGTGTGTGTGTGTGTGTGTGTGTGTGTTTATATTATATAATCTAAAATAAAATCTTTATTTTAAAGTTATATCGGAAACCTGTGGGACTGGGGATGCAGCTCAGTTAGTAGAGCACTAGCCTAACATGCACTAAGCTAAGCCGTGGGTTCCACCAACAGTACCTTAGAAAATCAGATGTAGTGGTGCAGGCCTGTAACCCCAGGCACTTGGGAGGTAGAGAAAGTAGGACCAGCAGTTCAAGGTCATTATCAGCTACAGAGCAAGTTAGAGGCAAGCCTGGAATACAAGAGACTCTGGTGAGGGAGCAAGAAAATAGGGAGGAGGAGAAGGACCAGGAGGAGGAAGAGGAGGAGGAAGAGAGAGAGAGAGAGAGAGAGAGAGAGAGAGAGAGAGAGAGAGAGAGAGAGAGTTCTTCAGTCACTTCCACTGAGTTATAATGGAGACTGAGTAATTCCAACAATGACACAATGAATCAGTCTAAAATCTAGTTCTTTCTTCCTTTCTCTGTCAAGTAAATATAAAGTATCACTGAGTAGAAAATACACAAGGTTTTCTATTGCATACTGTCCCTGAGCTAGAGAACCCAGCTCATTCCTAAGAAAGTTTCAGAGTAATCAAGAACAGTTAAAGATCCCCAGGGTTACACTTCCTGAAGTGGGAAACTAAAAAAGTCTGGCTAAAATTTACGCAGAGGTACAATTTAAGGCCACCCCTCCCATTCCTTAATTGCAAAAACTCTCAGCATCCCTCCATTGCTCCCCCGTGCAGCTCCAGGATGTCACACTTATGCATGTCTGAATCTATCATATTTTCAAAATACTGAGTCAAGCAATTTGTAGAGTAGCTTCCAAGCTTCCTCGAGAGAATTCCAAACTCCCTGAGCTAAGATAATTGGGGTAAATCATTTCCCACCGGAAGGCAGACTGGCGAGGAGCTACTCTTGAGGCTTGAACCTGAATTCTTGGCTATATGAGATGAGCCAAGTCATTATGTTCAGAGTCATTTTTTTCCTTAAAAGCTATTTTAGTTCAACAGTAAAAATATTCCTATGATATTACTTCTATTAGAGATTATATGCTCTGAGCTCATGTCTTCGCTTCCTGCAAGGTCTTATTGGCCACACAGAGCTGTGCCCCCCCCCCATCCTTCCTAGGCTCTCTGGCCACTTTCTCCAGTTCCTGCAGTTGCTCTGTGCATTATGCATTTGCAGCCTCTTCCCTCAACCCTCCCGGTTCCATCCCTGAATTTGGCACCAAAGACCTCATATGAGATCATCATCAGCATGAGCTATGGAGTTGAGACCAAAACATAATTCACATACCATATTCCCAACATACTGATCAGAGCACAGGTGGATGGTTCAAGAATTTGAGTTTAAATTGCACCTCCTAATTTTCTAATAACTGTAGTCTCAGCTCAGAATAACACCTAGGCCTTCCTAGAATTGACTCAAAGTATTCTTGACTCATTATCATCCAATCTCTGCTTTAAATGTCTACCTAGTGTTCTACCCATCTTTTCGACCCATTTTAAATATCACCTAAACTCGGAAGTGCCACTCACCAGCATCTCTAGTCAGACAAACGCCTCTTCTCTGAACTTCCACAGCATGTAACAGATAAGATACCACATATACCACATAAAGTCATAATTTTAGGGCCGTGAAGATGTAGTTCAGTTGGTACAGTGTCTGCCTAGGGTACAGGAAATCAGTCTCCCCATCATATAAAACCAGGTCTGATAGTGCACACATGTAATCTCAGCACCAGGAAGAGAAGCAGTAGAGTCACAAGTTCAGGGTCATTGACTGCTACAAGCCTGGGTTACATGTAACCCTGTCTCAAACAAACAAACAACACTACTGAAACATTGTCAGAGCCCCCAGTCAGACTGGGAACTCAAGCTTAAGGATCCCATGACAAAGGTGGACTCATCTGCAGTGGCCAGTATAGTTCCTGAGTCATTAGACAGTGGGTTAATGGAGGAAGGTGAGTGGGTGGATGAATGAATGGCTTTTAGGAAACTTAAGCAATTAGACACTACTTATTGTTAATGTGAATCGGTGGAAGATTCTCTATAGGCCTCAGGAAAGAAATCCAGCTCTGACTAAGCTTACACAGCTCCAACAAGACTGTGAAAAAGGTAATGACGACAAAACAGAAAAACCAGTCATCAAAGAGTTCTTCGGGTGTACGCAGACACGGTTAAGGTGATACTCCATTCTTATTCTCATGGCCCTAAACAACACTGTAATAGGTTGAACTAGCTGTCTATAGAATGACCTCTCCATTTAACAAAGATCATTTATTTTCGGATTAAAATTCACTTATAATTTGGCCATTGAGTGGACATTTTTCATTGGTATGCTACATTCTCCCTGCTATTCCTTTCTGTTGTTTTAGATTTTTCTTTGGGAAAGCCATAAATTTATATGTCAGCTTCAAGACAGTATGTGATATTAGTTTAGTTCCAAACTGAGTATTATAATGAACTTATCAGCACAGTCTAGAATCACTGGAAAGAAATTCTCAACGAGGGACCTGTCTACATGGGGCTGGCCCGTAGGCACATTTGTGGTGAACTATTTTAATAAAGTTTATTGATGTGGGAAGACTCAGCTCACTGTGGGCAGCACCATTCCATAGGCAGATGGTCCTGAACTAAGAGTAGTGGAGCCCAGAGGAGCACAAGCAAGCAAGCATGCTCACATTCCTTACTTTCTGCTCTTGACTGTGGCTATGATATGACCAGTTGTCTCACGCTCCCGCCACAGTTACTTCTCAGCAGCGATGGACTGTAACCCAGAACCCTGAGCCAAAGTAAACCCTTTCTCCAACAAGCTGCTATGTGTTAAGGGTATGAAAATGAAATGAAACTGGAAGAGGGAGATACAGAGGTGGCTCATGGCTGCCACCAGCCCTTCCCCTTGTGGCCACTAGCAAGATGAAGAGATTAGAATTTTGGCATGGTTCTAAGCATGTGTCATCCCCGTGGCCACTACGGTGCGCCTTCCAGAACAAAGCTCAGGTTTCTTGCTAGATGACTGTGGATGTGAGCAAGCAGTGAAGAGCCCCGACTACTACTAACCAACCACCTTTCTGTGGACATAAAGGAAGAGTGCTGCCTAATCCCGATTGCCAATGTAACAAGATTTAACACCACCATGGAAACAACCCTCTGCACATATCTGTGAGAGTGTTTCTACAGTAGGTTAATGGAGGTGGAAGACCCACCCTAAGAAAGGGTCACACAGTTCCATGGGCCAGGTTCCTGATCTGAATAAAAAGAGAAAGTAGGCTGGGCACTGGCAGTATTCATCGCTCTCGGCTTCCTGGCTGAAGATACAGTGTGACTAGCTACTCACACTCCAGTCACCATGACTTGACTGCCATGATGGTCTATACCCTTGAACTGTGAGCCAAAACAATCCCTTCTTTCCTTAAGTTGTTAGGTACTTTGTCACAAGTAACTAATACAGAAATCTAAGGAAGAGAATCATGTTCTGGTGGTTTGAGTAAGAATGGTCCCCACAGGCTCATATATTTGAATGTTTAGTCATCAGGGAGTGGCAGCACTCAAGGCATTAAGAGGTGTGGCCTTACTGGAGGAGTAGGTGTGGCCTTGTTGGAGGAAGTGTGCCATTGGGGGTGGGCTTTGGGGTTTTAAAAAGCCCAAGCCAGTCCCAGTGTCTCTCTCTCTCTCCCTGCCGCCTGTGGATCCAGATGCAGAACTCTCAGCTACTCTCCAGCATCATGTCTGCCTGTGTATTGTCTTGTTCCCCACCATGATGACAATGGACTAAGCCTCTGAAACTGTAAGGCAGCTCCAATTACACGTTTTCGTTTATAAGAGTTGTTGTGGTCATGGTGTCTCTTCACAGCAATAGAACATTGACTAAGATACACGTCTACAACTTGAGAAATTGGCCTTTTTCAGTTATTGGACCAATGCATTTCTTACTGATTAAGTCAGTTTAGGATGCCTATTCCTCTGTGTGTGTGTGTGTGTGTGTGTGTGTGTGTGTGTGTGTGTGTGTGTGTGTACACACGCTGTCTGCATGTTGTATGTGTGTTGTGAAGTGTGTATGTATAAATGAGTATGCAGGGGTGTGTGTGCGCCCATGCATGCACATGCAGAGACCAGAGGAGGACATTGGGTATCTTCCTCTCTTTCGCCTTGCTGGTTTCAGACAGAATCTATGACTTAACTGGAAACTGGTGATTTCAGCTAGGCTGGCTAGCTCAGAGTCTGTTTGTTCCCCTCACCAATGCTGGGTTACAGGAATGTTGCAGTCATACCCAGCTTTCTGCATAGGTGTTGGGGATTTGAACTTAGGTCTTCATGCTTGTATAGCAAGTACTCCTAAGCACTGACTCAAACCTCTTGTTATATATACACATACCCTTTCTGATAGGAGCTTTTCCTGTTCTCTCAGAACCTATGAAAAGTTCCTGTTCCAAGAGTTTGTATGTTGTTCCCAGACATCCCCCATCTGTTCCCAGCTCCACAGTGGTGTGTCTAATGTGGCCTGACATGTTCTTTTTTTCTTTTAGTCTTTCTATCATCCAAATCCTGCCTGGGCTGGAGTCCTAATCCTCAGAGGGCAGACGTCCAGGACTGTGGTCTTCTGGTCCTCTCTGAGTTCTGACCTAAAGAACATCCTCAGCACTAGCTGCCATCTTTCAATCATCCTTGGGTTGAGTGCAGTCCCAAGCTGGAATTCTGTAACCCAAATGCAAATGATCACTTGAGCAATGTCTTGCAATTAGCAGAAAAACCATAAATCCTGTTTAGGCAAATTCCGACTGTGGCTTAGAACCCCCTGATCCCTGCCAGTCATCCCCTCTTCCTTGGAATAGCAACAGAGGAGACGGAAAGTAATTTTTAGATGCACTGTGCTTCAACATCACACTTCTGGCTATGGTCTTGCCACATTTCACAACCGGACTGGCAGTAAGAGCTGGCTGAGGGGCAGACAGTTATCAGGCTACTTTCCCATATGCAGATTGCTGAAGTCCTTCCAGCGAAAAGGCAGAATAACTTGGTGTGATCTACAAAGACCCACAGTTTTCCAACATCTGCACAGAATCATCCTAGAGTAACGGCAGGGGAGGGAGGTTGTAATGAGAAAACCGCCCAAGGCATCCACAGTACAGCAGGCTCCACTTCCAAGGTGGTTTTTATCCCCTTTCCTAAACGTAGTTTCAGTTTCTTCAGAGCTTAGAGGGCAAAGGGGGTTTGCAAAACACATTCCTGTGAGATCTAAGTGAGGGACACAGGCAGAACGTGGTCACTGGAGAAATGGTCAGCAGACAGGAATTAAGGTGTCGCGATGAGACCTACCTCTCTACGTCTCCCTTCCTCCTTCTCTTTTCTCTTTCTTTCAGATGGGGTCTCACACAGCTCAGGCTTGCCTGAAACTAGTTATGTAACCCAGGATGGCTTTGAACTTCTGGTTCTCCCACCTCCTTTTCCTGGGTGATAAGATGGCAAGTGTGTATACCATCACACTTATATTCGATGCTGGGGATTGAACATAAGGCCTCGTGCACACTAGGCAAGCGCTCTACCAACTCAGCTCCATCTCCAGCCCCTGGATATACGCCATTTCCAATGTGAATGATAGAGAACGTATTATGACAGAGGTGTGTGCATGTGTGTGTATCTGTGTGCAAGTGTGTAATGTATGCATGTGTGTATACACACAGACATTAATGCAGTCATAGGACATTATCTTGGTCACTCAATGTCCGATCCTTCTCTGTGTATAGAGGGCAGTTCACCTAACTGTCAAGATTTTTGACATCCCATTTAGGGTCTGTATTAACCACATCTGGACATATTTTTAGACAATATTTCTAGATGAAAAGAGTAGGGGACAAGATTCACAACACTACCCCAGATAATCTAGAATAAATCAATGCCTGGTAAATCTGAATAAATCTATAGAGGACCTTGAACTTACTACCTATAATCCCTTCCTTCCAGTGTTATTTCTTCATGGTCTCTCTTCCTTCATCAGCTCTGTCCTTTCCCAAGGCTCCGATAGGTTCTAAATAGACTGCCTGCAGAGGCTGGCAAACTAACAACATTGCAAACCAGCACACTGCTTCTCTACATGCTCCACATATCACGCCACTCTGAGGAGTTCTCTTCCCCTGGGCGCCTGGGTGGGGGTGGCTGGAAACGCTCCTGGGGCTGGTCTCCTGATCTAGAGACTCTAGCTAGGCTTGGGCACAAGAGCAAACTCCCAGCTAGGAAAACTGTCTCATGAGCAGCCATCCCAGACACCACCTCCTCTCACAAAAGCTCCTTTGGCAGTTCACAACCATGGGACAAGAAACGAAGCCCCACAATTAATGTGGCAAAAAGAGCAGATTGAACTCAACAGCTGCAAACCATCCAACCACCACCACCACCACCAAAATCTCCAGTCACACTCTTCCGTTCATCTCAGGAATCCAGAGCCAGCAAACCAGCCAGGCGCTCCTGCACCTGTCCGGCGGCTTCTTACGCAAATCCTCAGCAAGAACTGATTCTCATAAAGCCACATGGTGTGTCGCATCTCCTCCTGTCACTACCAGACAGACCCACAAAGAGCTCCTTCTACAGAAGTTGAAAGGGATGACGTCAGTATTCCCACCTTCCTTCCACAGGGTCTGTGAGGCAGGCCTGCCACACCAAGTCACAGCCAATGAATTGGTCTCCCCTCCGGCAGCAAAAAAAGTTATTCCTACTTCATCAAGTGTTTACTTCTTCCAGAATGTTCAATTCTACAGAATACCCCGTTCATCTGGTTGTACTGCTTCATAGATCCAACAGAGTCCCGGAAGGAGATGAAGTTCAAAGCCCCAGGTTGGTTGGACATGGCTCCCCCAGGTTGTTTTCCAAGTCACATTTACAGCATTGACAGAATCAGCCTGGGCTACACAAGCCCTCATGTGGGTGGGTATCCTGGGTACCCAGTTTACAAGTATTTACTGGGTAACCCACCAAAACACCTCTTTGTCTGCAAGCCAACCAGGTGAGGTTCCCATGAGGGGGCTGGGTGATGAAATTGCCCCGTGCAGAGGGAAAGATATAAAGCTTGGGCCACTGTCCAAGGACAGGCAACAATGGATCCTTATTGACTGGGCTGAGCATAAAAGGCCTATGCAAATTTGTGGAAGATTTGTAGCTCTGCTATGTCTGGAACCCATCCAGAAAACTCTGGAAAGAACACTGTCACACACAGAGAGAGTGGGGGAAGAGACGCCATGCACATGAAAGGTTAAAAGATGTGGCCTGTCCTGGAAGGAAATGTTTCCTTTCCCGTTGACCTACTTTTCCCCCCTCTACTTTCTAATCTTTTCTTATTTCACAGCAAAATGTAGATTTTTCTTTCCCATAACTTGACAAACAATTGCCATGGCAACAAGCAATTCCTTGAAGGCGGGAAGAAAGCTCCTGGTGGTGTTTAGCTTTCCTGGTCAACTTGACGCCACCTAGAATCACCCAGGAAGTGAGTCTCTGTGAAGGATGATCTAGAGCAGGCTGCCCTGTGGGCATGTCTGTGGGGACTGGCTCAGCCATGTCCACTGATGTGAGAAGAACCAGCTGATGATGAGCGACATCATCCCCAGGTTTAGGTACTGGATTCTGTACTAGGTTTGTGACTTTGGAAAATTTTTATTTTTATTTTTTATTTTTTGGTTTTTCAAGATAAGGTTTCTCTGTGCAACAGTTCTGGCTATCCTGAAATTCGCTTTGTAGATCAGGCTGGCCTCAAACTCTCTGAGATCTGCCTGCCTCTGCCTCCCAAGTGCTGGGATTAAAGGCATGTGCCACCACTGCCGGCTTAAATAATTTAATCGGGGGGGGGGTGTCATTTATTTTAAGGGGGTGTCTTACATATCAATGAATAACAAGGGCCCAGAAAAATATCTAGACTTCACAAGTTAAAATAAATATCCTTTGCTTCTTATAATTCACCAGTGGGGTCTGTCTAAAGGTTTCTGTTACTGTGATAGAACACCAGGGCGGAAAGCAACCTAGGGAGGAAAGGGTTTATTTCACCCACAGTTCTGTATCACAGTCCGCCATGAAGGAACTCACTGGTAATGTTATCTGAATAAAAAGAGCCAAGGCAGCGACCAGATGGTTAACAGGGAACACACAGGGAAGCTTTCAAATCCCCACCGGTGCAGGCTCCTTGCCTGGGAGACTCTCCAGACGTGAAGAGGTCCCTGCGTAAGCTGCCCTCACGTGCTGGTCCAGCCTCTCTCCGGCCTCACAGACGTCCCACTAATTTCAGTGCTCAGGTATTTGACAGACAAGCAATCGCCCGGCTCACACACTTCACAGTGGTGGTGACACTAATCACACCTTCTGTCCGCCACTATCTGAAGTGACTAAGGCTCAAACCCAGGTGCTGTTCTGCTACACAGAAGATACACTGTCACCCAACTTTCGTTTGCTGCCCTACTACAAACCTATGCCCTCTCAGTAATGAAGCTGCAAGAAATGTCACTGTGAATGGGGCTAGAGAGCTGGCTTAGCAGTTAAGAGTGCCTGCTATTCTCACAGTGGATCAGAATCTAGTATCCAAGCTGGGCTAGGCACCACTTCCTGTAACTCTTAACTGCAGGTAATTCATTGTCCTCTTCTGGAGTTGGAAGCACATGCACACACACACACAAATAAATCTTTTTTAAAAAATGGAAGAAATACTACCATCAGGACACCCAAAGCCCATTGTATGGAGATATCAATCCTGTCCACCACCCAGTCTTGGCACACAGACCATTTAGCAGAATAGCTCTTTGCTACCTTCAACATTGTAACCATGTAGAAACATGAATGTTTCCATGAAGGCTGGTCCCATCCTATGACAGTGCTTAGGATGTCATTTAGTACCTGCCTAAAGTACACACTCAAACTTAAATATGGGGAGAGGATGGGCAGGGAGGGGACGTCACTAAGTCTTCCCTGCATAAACTAAGCTTTTCACCTCAAGGTTAGCCTTTGGAGATGCCCACTGGTGTCCTCCTTTGGCCAATCACTGTCACCCTGGTCCCCTACCAGGTACAAGCAACAGGAAGAACACTGCCTTTCCAGACATATTGTTACTTCATGCTCCTCTGAAAGACACGGATGTTTTATTATAGTAATCCACAGGTCATAAAGCCTTACCCTCTTTTCACTGTCAATCAAATGGGATATTTTTTCTAGCATCTATTTTTTCAAGCATTCTATTTGTTCTTAGGAGTTGGAGCATTTTTCAGAATGACAGTCTGGCCGGGCGGTGGTGGCGCACGCCTTTAATCCCAGCACTTGGGAGGCAGAGGCAGGCGGATCTTTGTGAGTTCGAGGCCAGCCTGGACTACCAAGTGAGTTCAGGAAAGGCGCAAAGCTACACAGAGAAACTTGTCTCGAAAAACAAAAAAAAAAAAAAAAAAAAAAAGAAAAAAAGAATGACAGTCTGAGGTTTAGTGACTCGCAAATGGCCCGCATCTGTGGTAGCACAGACATGTGTCTCCCACACAGAACGGAGTCAAAGGCAAAGATTTAACATTCTAACTTATAGGCAGAACTAACTGCTCCCTGCCTCTCACAAAGCACACACTGAAACCCGTGGATGCGGACATGTACCTCAAACTCCAAAGCCAAAACTCAGGAGGAGGCATGTTCTAAAGGGGCCCTCTGAGCAACCTCTCAGGGACAAGATGTGCTTATTTAATAAATGCATGCCCTGGAATTCACCTTCCACTAAACAGTTGAGAAATCATTTATTCATCTCCCCAGCTAAGCTTACAGCCTGTGCTCTGGGGCTCGGGTAAGTTGTGTTACCTCTACTGCGAGTCACTGACAGGAACCCTTCGTAGCTGCACGGGAGGAATTAAAGCTAACAGAGCAGGGCTAACGGGGGCGTCCGTACAGCGAATGGCTGTCGCCACGGCAGTCTTCAGCTCTGAGTGGAACACCAGTAGAGAGGCCAGAATGGCAAGAACTGAGGTACAACTGGCACTCTCCAGAGAGTCAAGGCAAGTGTGGGGCATGACAAGGTGGGGAAGTCCTTTGGGGACCTACCTGTTAAGTACTGTGTGTAGGAAACCACACCTACCTGTTTGCCTGCACTAGATTCTTTAACAGAAAATTTCCATCAGTTTGGAATTGAATAAACTGCCCATTCTTAAAATTGTTCTTTCATCTTCTTTTCTGTCATCTAGCGTCTGGGATGAACCCAAACTACCAAGGTAAACAATCCAAGGCTTTGGACCAAAAGAATCAGCTAAGCGACCGGGCAAGTCAATCATTTCTTCCCTCAAGACTCTGGTGTCTTATCCACAAGATGGGTTTGTCCTAACCAAACCAGGTTGTCTGTATAGTACATTAGATACTTTATAGAGATAGACCGTTTAGATATAAACTGAGACATTCCTCAAAGGTTTGTGTGTTAGAAGTTTATTCCCTCATGAGGCAATGTGGAAGCTGATGGAATGCATATGGGTCCACAGTGAGAGGACACTGGGGGACTGAGAGCAGCCTCCTTCCTGGAAGAGACTACTGCTCTCCTGAAGGGAGTACCAAAGGGGTGGGTTATTACAGAAGCCTGGGCCTGACAAGTCATTCTCTAGCTTCCTGCTTGGAGACCTGCCCTCCTGCCACACGCTTTCACATGGCTGAGGTCCTGACAAAGATGAACCAAGGAGGACACCTTGCCTGGTCAGCTAACAACCGGACACGGTCACCTGAGGGAATTTCAAGGGCGGAGACTGCCTCACGCGGATGTCTTTCTAAGAACATCTCTTGGTTGCTAATTGATGTGGGAGGGCCCAGACCACTGCCCCTATGCCCGAGTCCTGAATTATGTAAGAAAGGTAGCTGAGCAACTTCTGTCCTTGCTCCTGTTTGCATTCCTAGTCCCTTTCTTAGGTACCTGAAAGTGTACGCTGAAATTAACCCTCTCTTTTCCTAAGTTACTTTTGGTCAGAGTGTTTGATCGCAGCAACGAGGGAGGCAACCAGGACATCACCTAATTTGAGACTTTGAGCATCCCAAACCAAGTACTAAGCAAGTCCCCGTCCCGTCCCCCCCACCCCACATACACACACACCACAGGCCCCTTTAAATTAATTAATGTTAGCCTGCCTGGGACATTTTGTAATAGTAATAAAAAGCTGACTAATACACGTGAATGACACTAATCTTTCTTGAGCAGAGCACCTCTTGGTAAGCTGGTTCCAGACTAAGTGCTAGGACATCACTGGGACTGTGGCCTGCTACAGTCAACAGATAATCCAGCTGTGATCTGCTACACCACCACGATACTGAGATGGTACACGAAGCAGACGAAAGACCAAAGAGATGTGTTGTGGCGACTGGCAGGATCCCACTGCAGGGAGGCAAAGCCACAAAGATTTATCAGAAGTAAATGTCAATGATGAGTATGGATGAATTAGTCTTTTTTATTAGTTCTCCTTTTAAAAAATATCCAAACGGGGGCTAGAGAAATGGCTCAGCAGTTAAGAACATGTACTGATCTTTCAAAGAACTTGAGTTTGCAGCTCATTACCTATCATGGCAGCTCCGGGAGCTCTGATGCCTCCATATGCATAACCCCACATGGATGGACGGACAGGGACAGACAGACAGGCAAGCAGACACACACACACACAATTAAAAATAAAAATAAGGTCTGCAGAGCTGGCTGAGCAGTTTTGAGCATTGCTATAGGTGCAAGAGACCTGGCTTGATTCTCAGCACCCATGTGGTTCCTTACACCCATCTATTTCTCCAGCTAAAAGAGATCTAGTGCCCTCTTCAGGCCTCCGCATGCACTGCATGAATGTGGTACACATTGTGTTCATATGGATGGATGGATGTACATACATACACATATGTATATATGAAAACACCTATACGCATAAAAACATTTGAAAAAAAAAGAAAAAGGACAACACTGACACTGATGGATGACATTAAAGGACGGCCATGTCTGTGTTTTTCATCTCAAAGAGCAAAACTCCAAAAGTGCACTTGTAACAACTGAATGCTAGCTATGATAAGCGAGGCAGTAGCCACAAGGCTCTTTCCAGTTGTAGAAACGGACAGAGCTGTTGCCACATACACAAAAGAAGAGTGACCGTATGGGAGCCTAAACTAGCAACCCACAAGGGGGGAAAGAGTCCAGAGACATTCAAGTAAGCGAGTAACTCTCAATCTCAGTCCAGCGCTAGAACCTCCTGGGGAGTGTTTAAAAGTCCTGATGCCCAGGCTGCAGGCTTATTACATCAGACTGGGGAGGGCAGGCCTACACTGTTATAGTTTTAACATGCCCCAGCTGATTCCAATGGCGGCCATGTAACTCTCCTTGTGGAGCAGTGGGCAGCATGCCCGTCAGATGACGTCATCTACACCAGCGTCACGTCTAATCCTGCCTCCCACTCACCCATGGACCTTCACTAAAATCCATGCAAGTTTCTGAATGACTTAGTTTTCTCCAACTCGCACCTGGCTTCAAGATGCTGGCATGACCCACAATCCAAACATGAAAACCCTCTGATACGCACCAGCAGCGTAGTGAACTTCCTCAACACCTGCCAACAAGATTTCAGCAGAGAAGTGGTTTTCCTCGAGCACAGGAATCCCGGAGGGCGGACAGGACCCCCCAGTCTGCACTTCCGACAGTTTCCCTGCTGTTCCTTGGAAGGCAGACACTCTACTGGAGGGTGAACTAAGTTAAAAGCAGGCTACTGGTCAGTCTCAATGACAAGCTGATATTCCCCAAACTAATTTGGGGGACTTGGGAGATGGCTAGTGGGTGAAGCGCTTGCCATGCATGTATGAGAAGCTGAATGCTGAACCCAGAACCCACATAAAAAGCAGGCACGGCAGGGCATCTGTAACCTCAGTGCTGAGGAGCTCACTGGTTAGCCAGCCTAGCCGAACTGGTGAGCTCCAGGTTCAATGAGAGACTACGTCTCAAAAACTAAGATGGAAAATGATTGGAGACGCCATACCGACCTCTGGCTTCCACACCCATAAGGGCACACGTGCATGCACACCATACACATCACCACAAAGACAGACTAACGCAGAGGAAGAAATATAAGGGTTTCTGGCAGTCATAGCATAGATTATCTCATCTAGAAACATTCAGTGTGAAGGCTACAAAAGGCAGGGTTTCCTAGCCAGAACTTGCTAGAATAGCACAAGCTCAGGCCCCACCTCAAACCTACTGGGTCAGAATTCATCTTGCAGGATAAATTTATCTGGTGCAGCACATAGTTACTGAGCACATACTGTGTACAGATTCCGTTCATCTCAATGAAGAGCAAAGGGGATACCCACGACCCACGTGGTGGAAGGAAAGAACTGACCCCTGCAAGTTGTCCTCTGGCCTCCGTATACACACCCACACCCTCTACCTACTTCCTCACACTCATACAGGCATGCATATGCACACATGCAAACATACACAAAAGAAATCAAAATCTAGTAAAGAATTTTTTAAAAAATGAGTAATTTCTACGTATCAAGTTAGAAAACTTAACAACCCCAAACTCATTCCTCACAAACATCTCCTCTCTAACCAAATCAGCATGGCTAGATGGCATCAGCCAACAAAGTTCATGTGTATGTGTAAATATTTGTTGTTAGGCTCTAATGGAATGAATAAACATGTGAGGAGGGAGCACACTAACGTCAGGCTTCATCTCATATTGAAATCTTTCCTCCCATGGTTTGGAAAGTGCATTCGGTAGGTTCTTCTATTGATCTGTTCAGGACGGATTTGCTGCAACACATTTTGATGATGACCCAATTTCTGTCTCGTTGAAGGAGTAGTAACGTTTATCTAGCTGTGTGCTTTTTATGGATCATCCAATTCAGTTACATTGTTCTGTCACACAAAGAAGAAAATAGCCTCCGCCAAAAGTCACCCAAGGCTTCAAGTGGCAGGGCCACTCTGGCCATCTAGGCCTGCCCGCCCGACACTGCACCTGGGAACCGATGGGAGACGCAGATCCTCAGGTTCCAGGCTCAACCTGCCTAGCCAGAGTCAAAAGTCAAGCCTGGTTACTAATGTCCACAGTGATATTTGGGACACACTGGGGGAAAGGCCATCCGAGAACCCAGTGGTCACTTCTCATTGGTTAAGACAGCTGGCAAAGATGTGCTGTTCACACCAGAAGCAAATACTGGTGGATCCCGAGCTTTCAGACCTCCAGGATGGGTTTTGGTCCATCACCAAATCACAGTCATGCATAAAGCTTGCTGCAGGGGCCTTCCGATCAGCTACCCACAGGTTGTCGGACAGGAAGGCCAACATCTGTCCTGGGGTAAAGCGCCAGGCGGCAATCTTTATGGACATACATAAAGACATCTAAACACCACTGTGATTCATGCAGCCTCCTGGTATTATTATTATTATTATTATTATTATTATTATTATTATTATTAATTATTATTAAATAAGCACAGGGGTAAACCTCCCAGTAACTGATGAGAAATAAGTGAGGAACACCATTGTACTTAGATCAAACAATAGTTTGCCATTTACATATCTATTGATCTCTCTCTCTCACACAGCCATCTTCAGCTGTCTATACACTGACTTTAGAGTCTAAATGCCTAGATTAGGGACCTTCCTACTAAAGCTGAGTCCAAGCAGATCACTTTGGGGAAGAGGCCAACAGATAGAAGAACACCATAAAGGAAAGTAGCCACACCCATTTTTCCTGATTCTAACTCAAGCTTCTCAAAATGTAGCTCATAAGCAACCTGCCTGACAATCATTTAAAATGACTTTTTTTTTTTTCATTTTCCTTCTTGAAACAGGGTTTCTCTGTGTAGCCCTGGCTGTCCTGGAACTCACTCTGTAGACCAGGCTGGCCTTGAACTCAGAGACCCACCTGCCTCTGCCTCCTGAGTGCTGGGATTAAAAGCGTGCACTGTCACCTCCCAGTAGGACCTTTAAACACACACACACACACACACACACACACACACACACACACACACACAAAATAAATAAATAAATAAATAAATAAATAAATAAATAAATAAATAAATAAATAAATAAATAAAAATAAACAAACCAAAAAACCCACCCATTCTTGAGCCCAAGATCCATATATTTAACCCCCATTCAATAAAGTCATGATACAAAGTTTTGAGTCCAACTGCTACTTGGTCCAAGTTCATAGTTACATGAAAATTATCTTCAGAACTGTGAGCCTTTATACTATCATGTATACAACATATGCATGCACACCATGAAGATATTGCATGCTGAGATTTTAAACTAACTACGGCTTGCTATGTGGATAATAGGCATACCACATCACTCCCATACATACCCAAGTCCAGGGAACCTCCAGCCTCACTTCCCTATGATTCACAGCTTATCTATGCAAATAGTAGGTAACTCCCCTGAGAACAGGGGCTGCATCATAACCCCTACAAAACCTCTTACCCACAGAGAACACTTCCCAACTCCCCAATAGAAACAAAGATCATTGGGACATGAGCTGGGAGAAGATTCTTTTGAGCCAGCCGTTTAAGCTAATGGAGACAATGTGCATTTAAAATAGTTTACCTCAGTTTGGAAATAAAATATCTTTAAATTTTCCAAGGGACTAGCCCAGCAGAGGAGAATACCACTAGAACCATAGAACGAATGAAATGAACCCTTTCCAGAGACCAGTATCTGGCCAGGCAACTCCATACTAGGAGCCTAAGTGAACTGGTATTGACTTCATTGGGCCACAGAAGGTTCTCCAAGGAGATTCAGCAGTGAAGGCCCAAGTAGGGGTACACGTATACCACTAGCATATGGTATGTGGTTTCTCCATGGGAAATGCACGACTGTTTCCACGGTTATGAGGGAAAGGGTTAACACCAACTTCCCCTGAACTATCTGAGTACATCTCTTGCAGAAGATAAAAGAGTAAATACACACTCTACATGACCCATGACATCCCTGCCCACTCCTATCCACCACTCTTGCCACTTTCACCGTGAAGAGAAGACTCAAGCCTTCTGTTCCCTCCTCAGCCTTTCTTCATCAGCTCCCATTCACAGCAGAGCTGAGGATCCAACACCACACCACTGAACAGCTTTGACAGAGAGGACTCAGCAGGGTGCGTGACAATCTCCTGACAAGGACCGGAACCAAGCTGTGGGGTACAGGGTGAGAGATGGGCAGAGCATCTACCAGCCTTACTTCTGTTGCTATGCAACAGCACATGCGAGGCCACCACGTCTGCTAGGACTTTGTCTCCAGATCCCTTAAACTGCCTTCAGAGCTCTTCCAGACAGAATGGCCACAGGTCTGCAAAGGATTCAGCACTCAGCAACTGAAGAGATAAGATAAGGGGGAAACCAAAAAGGGTTAAGAAGAGGGCAACAGCACCCAAGTGGTCACCAATTTAGGACACCAAGGAAAAGGCCAAACTCAATCCTAGCCTTGACACAGAACAGGCATTGAACTAACCTCAAGTCTGGTTCTGGCCAGGGCCTGAGAAAATAAGACTGGAGGAGAAGGGGTGGGGAGGTCCCCAGGGGCCTGTGAGTGACCCCATTTCAGAAGGTGAATACAAGGACATCTCAATAAATTCCAGGAGAAGCAAGTTACATAAATGAGTATGCGCCGGTCAATCCTGCACTGGATTTAAATCACCTCCCAGAGGTTGGCATCCATTCCAGGGAGGGCTGAGAACATTTTACACATTGCCCTCACTTTACCTAAAGATACATAAATGGCTCCAGCAAGCTCATAGGAACAAGTAAATTAAACACCCTGAAGACAGTGTGTGAAAGACTTGGAACAGGAGGGTATGATCTACAGCTACACAGAAGAGAACGAGGGCCACATGATGCCATGGCCTTGGGCAAGTTCCTTATATTCACTGCGCTTCTGTGTCCTTGCACAAAGAACTGGGCTGTAATCAGTGTGAAATGAACACACGCACACAGATGTTATGATAAACACAACGTTACCCCTGTAAAATCCAGCTAACTTCCTGAGACAGGGTCTCCTGCATCCCAGACTGGCCTCCAAAGTGTATCACCACACCTGGTTTGTAGCAGTGCGGGGGATCAAACTTAAGGCTTCATTGCACTTGGCAAACACTCTACCAACTGAGCAACATCCATAGATCCCTCTGTCCTAACTTTCTGACTCAAGATAATCACTTTAGTTTTACAGTCCCTCAAGCTCAGAATGAAAGGAAAATCCATTCGAATTTTGAGACCTTTTTGGCTGAAGGTCAAGAGGTCCTCTCTACATTTGCGTGGAAATCCTGCCATGAACTTGTAGACCCTCCCAAGGTTTCTCAAATATCTGTAAGCATGAATGAATAGAATCAAGCATACAGTATATGCATAAGCACAACAAACCGATTCTGAATTCTAAAGCTATAGGCCTGAGTTAACGGATACTGTTTACCAATCCTATGGCCCAGACAGTTGCTGTTAAAGACATGGTTTCTTCTAGTCTTTCAGCAGCTACTTCAAGGTCAGAGTCTGAAGTCTCATCCAAAGCTCAAAGAAGAGAAAGCACTGACATGTTGTACCAAGAATAAATAAGGCAGAGCCTCATGCTTACACACACACACCACACACACACACACCATGTGTGTCCCTCTGAGTACCACAATTACTCCACTAAGAGAACAACTTAGAGCATAAAACCCTCCATTCACAAAGCTCCTCTTCACAGTTTGGTGAAAGCCCATGACTTAAATTTATATCAACAAGACATTTTTAAGTTCTAGAACTGAAAAGGCTATGTTATTAGAATGCTGGAATTGCCCAGAATCTCCAGTATCAAGTAGTTTTGGGGACTCTTCCTATGAAAGTGAAGGTCAGAATTTATGTCCACAAAACGCCTATCTTGGAAGCACAGTGCTTCCCACTTCAGAACGACCTCCGTCCTGACCCCTCCAAAGAAACGATCAGTTTGGACTCCAGTGACTCTGAGAGGCCCATAGCCTACTCTGCTCCCAGGTCAGAATCCAAAACTGTGAGCTCTACTCAGCTGGAGTGTAGTGGGAAATTCAGCATGGGAAATGGATTATAGCACACCCCCAGTTCACAGCACACCCCCAGTTCACAGCATCAGCATAGGCCCCAGATCACAGAGCAATAATCCCCAGTTCATAGAGCCCAACAAAGCACCCCAGTTCACAGAGCCCACCCAGTTCACAGAGTACCCTCAGTTCACAGCACACCCCCAGTACACAGAGCACCCCCAGTACACAGAGCACTCCCAGTTCACAGAGCACCCCCAGTTCACAGAGCACTCTCAGTTCACAGAGCCCTGGAATGTTTTTGCTTTTTCTCTTCAATTCCCAACCAAACTGGTTAGGTCTTTTTTTTTTTTTTTAAAGTGGGACCCTTGATGTGCACTCCTATATGGTACTGATGTGTGCACACACCACTCTTCATAAGTCTGCTCTGTATGCCTAGGACGGCATAAGCTCTGAGCCATACACATGCCCACTAGGTCAAGCCAGCATCCGTTGTTCGATGTACTGATGACGAGAAACTATGATCAATTTTCCCATTATAGCAACGGATCTGTCATCGTCTCCCTTTACAACCCCTGCCGTGTGTGTGTATGTGTGTGTGTGTGTGTGTGTGTGTGTGTGTAGCCATACAAAGTTACATTAAGAGCAAACAAGTTCAGAATTACTATACGTTGCAGGTGTTCAATGTAACCTTGGGAGCAGCTTAGGTGGGACTCCAGGCATGATTCCCAGCTTACTCTGAAATTTTAGTTAATTAATTAACTAATTAATTAATTAGTTTAGGGTTATATGTGTGTGGTGATTGCGTGGTATGTATGCACACGTGTGCAGATCCCTCAAGGAAGGTTTTATCACTGAGCTGACAGGCAGAGATCCTCTGCCTGACTACCTTGCTGCATTCCAGGTATCCACACCCACACCTGGCTTTTGACATAGATAGTGGGGATTTGAACCCAGGTCCTCATGCTTGCAAAGCAAGTGCATTTAACTGCTAAGCCATCTCCCTTGCCCTGTAACCTACTCCAAAGGCACAAAAAGTTTCTCATTCATTCATTAAAAAGAGAAGAATTTCCAACTTCCTGAAGCTCAAGGGGTTTACACAGGAAAGGGGTATTTAATACACTTAGCCAAGTGGCCAGGTCTAAAGATGCTAGTTGCTGATAAAAATGGCCTGTATCCCACACTGTTACCTACGATGGAAGCCCACGGACATCATCAGTGTCAATCTGGGAGCAGGATGGGGTGGATTAGGAGAGCGTTCGCAGAAAGTTTATCTAAGGGCTTTGGGTTGGGCAGGACACAACCACCTTGCCTGTGTCTCATGGAGAATATTATGATCCATGTCAACTGAACACTTCATCTCCTCCCATTTAATTACCCAGTGAGATTGCTCTGCTCGAATTTATTTCCCTTTGCTGTTCTCTGAGGGTCCTATTCAAACAGCTGCCCCAGAACGCAGGCCGTATTTAAGGTAGGTAAGAATGCGCATTCACACCACAAACAACTTCTAAGAACTTACTCTGTGTGTGTGTGTGTGTGTGTGCGTGTGTCTGTGTGTGCGCGCGCGCGCGCGCACATGCACATATACAGGGTGGGAGGGAATGCCAGAGCACAGTTCAGGGCAGACCATTCATTTCATCAGCAGCGTCCAAACACTCTACCATGACATTCTCCCACATCTCAGTGTGGTGAGCTAATTGCACATCCCAGGGAAAGGACACACTTTTCTTCTCTGGCTTCTGAACTCTGAAATTGACACTTGAGAGTTGTTCTGTCCTCAAAATGACAGCTGAAAAGGAAAAAAAAAAAAAAAAAAAAAAGATAACCCCAAAGGCAGAATAAGCCAGCCAGAGAAGCTGCCAAGCTGAAGAAACGTTCTAGAAAACCTCAAGGGTTAGCCAGTCAAGAATTCACTTTTTCTTTTTTTCATAGGAAAACAAAACAATAGCAATCACCCTAGGGAAATACCCCTTGGAAAAGCAATTCTTGAGACAGAGTTTATGACTCCCAAGTCCATCTGTATCGGCTGACTGTAGCAATCCCGCAGCACATATGTGTGTGTGAGTGTGTGTGGTGGGGGGGGGGCGGTGTTCTACACAGTACCTAGCTCAGACTAGCTGGGGAAGTCAGTGTCTTGCCAAGCTATCCTATCTCGTTCATGAGAACTTTGACTGACAACCTCTGGAAGAACCAACTGTACAGTTTGCTGAACCCCCAAGAAACATTTCTACAGGAGGTCCTCATATTGACTCCCTATTTCCTGTCACCTCCTTTCATGCTTTAAATGGGAAAGGTCCCAACTAGGCCTATATGTCTGAATACTTGGTCCCTGGAGGCTGGTGCTATTTGGAGAGATCATGAAACCTTTAGATGTGGGACCATACTGGAAGAAGTGAATCTCTCCACTTCCTTATCCATTGAGATGTGAGCAAGGCCTCTCCCATGGCCACAGACTCACCTGTAGCCATGCCTTCACCACGAGTGACCACACCCCTTGAACTGTGAGCCAATAGAGACCCCTTTCCCCCGCTAAGGTGCCCCCTGTCAGGAATTTTATCATAGTAATAACCAGAGTTAGAAATACATCTCTTCTGGACAGTAGAAAAGGAAGCTGGGCATGGCCGCACACATTTGTAACCTCAGTAGGTGGAAGACAGAGGAGGGTGAGATTGAGTCCAGAGTAAAATTCAAGTCAGCTTGACAGACATTGCAAAGTCCACAAACACACACACACACACACACACACACACACACATTTCCAAAATATATCAAGTGCATATAAATTAAAACATCAGAGACAGTGCTCTTCCATTAGTCCATTTCTATCAGCAGAAATTCCAAAGAGCTAGATACACACTTGATTAAGTAATATTGAAGCCCCTAGATCTGCAGCCTGGAGCTTCTGCTCTGCTTAACAACACAGACCGTCACGTTCCCGTCCACCTCCCACAGTCTCTTGGCTGTGGCTATGATCTCCTGCTTCAAGCAAAGAAGAAAGAGTTGACTTATTGATCCTCAGCCAGTACAAGAGTGGAAATAAGACCTATTTACAATTCCTATCCCCAGAACATTGATGGTGTTGGCTAGGAAGCTACCCTTTCCAGCTGCTTCAAAGATGTTTGTGTACCTGTACATAAACATCATTCACGTTTTAGAGATTCAGCAAACTTCAGGGGGGTAAATTCCAGGCTTTTCAACAAGCAGGGGAATGAATATACAGACATTGTTGCCCTTAAATATAGGCAATTTATAAACACAACTTCAGAGGACACAGAATTCCACAACTGTAAAGATTCCAGAGAGCATTAGAGGGGGTGGGGGAGGTGGTGACACCTTTAATGGCAGCACTCAGAAAGCAGAGGCAGGTGAATCTCTGTGAGTGAAGGCCAGCCTGGTCTACAGAGTTAGTTCCAAGCCAACTAGGGTCACACAGTGTGACTCCATCCCAAAGTTAAAAAGAAAAAAAAAAAAAGCAGATACCCAAAGAAAGATAATATATGTCCTTCAGGTCTTGGCCCATTTCCTTTGGACCCTAACTTTACACTAATATAAAACGCTTCACAAATATTTTCCTAGAAATGGACTCCCAGTTCCACAGGCACATGGCACTCTTCTAGAGTTTGAGCTTTGTTAACAATTGTATGGTCAACTTTTAAAAGAGAAATTGGCTGCCACAAGGGAAATGACTCAATCAATAAAGTGCTTGCCGCACAGGCCTGAGGAACTGAGTTCAGTCACCAGCACCCACCTAAAAAGCTGGGCAAGGTGACAGCAAGCACCTGTAATCCCAGGACTGGGGAGGCAGAGATGAGCAGATAAGATATCTGGAAGTCACTGGCCAGGTACCCTAGCCAAACCAGTAAACTCTGGGCTCAGTGAGAGATCCTGTCTCAAAAAATAAGGCAGAGGGGCTGCAGGACAGCTCAGCAGTTAAGAGCACATACTACTTGTGCATGAGACCTAAGCTTGGTTTCTAGCAACCACATCAGGAGACCCACATCTGCCAGTAACTGCAACTCCTGGATAGCTCACACCTCTGGTCTCAGATGGCACCTGCACTCACATGCATGGACCCACACATACACCTAATTAAAATTATTTTTTAAATTAATTTTAAAAAGGTGGAGGGCAACTGAAGACCTTCACATCAATCTCTGGCCTCTATACGGACAAGCAGACAGACACATAGACACAAGTACCAAGAAATCAGTTAACCATCTTTGCCCTGCTGCTTCTCGGGCCCCTTTCTCTGTCTGGCTGCTGTCTGGCCAGCTCCAGCACCTGGCACCCCCTACATTCACCTCTGAAGAGAGGAGACAACCAGAGCCATCAATTCACTGTTCTCCACTCAGAAAGAGGCAGAACGTCCAGGCTGGGCTTATTTAATGTGCCCTCATCATCTCCTGCTAATGATTTAAATGGAAAAGGCACAGAGAGTGAATTCCCTAGGCGTTTCATTTAGGAGCTACAAAGGATGTGGGTTAACATAGGGTGTGAGCAGTAACAAAAAAATCAACACGGCCTGAGCCAATTCTTCTCTGACTTGGAGCCATTAATATTAATGAGATGTCTACTAATGTATGTTAAGAAATAGGTAACCATGTCCAGCCAAAGGTACTGAGCCGGCCAACTTCTGGTAGGGTCATAACTTAAATATAAAATGTCCCTCTGGAACATTAGGGGTGGAGCCTAGAAGGAGGAAGTTGTTCAGCGGTTGGGGAAGAGGGTGATGCCCCTGAAGATTATACTGGATTCCGAGTCCCCATCTCCTCCCCAGCTTCCAAGTCAACCACAGAGAGAAGTGTTCTCTTCTACAGTATATTCCACAGCCATGATGCTTTGCTGAAACAACACAGGGCCAAGGCACCATGGCAGAACCCTCCAAAACAATGAGCCAAAACAAGTATCTCCTTTTGGTTATCTCTTTCAGTTATTGGTCACAAAAGCCATGAAGAAGACTAGTCCCCAGAGACAGAAGGAAAGGGCATACTTGGTCCAAAAGTACCAGCTCTGTAATACACTGTGGGTTCCAGATCCCAGAGACCAGGTTTATTCAGATCTGGAAGTTGCAGATACATGACCTCGGCTGAGATACATAATCACTTAGAATCTCTGTTTCTCCATCTAGAAAAAACGAGAGTAACAGGGACAAGCACTTGTGAGGACCATCACAATGCTTTAACAAGCTATTTTTTATGTCCAGTCACACTTGGAATTCCATATGGCTATTTAACTGTTAAGTAAGTATTAATTAACACTATATACTATGCATCTATGTACCTCTGTTGTACAGGTGTATGTGCGTGTGTGTGTGTGCATTCACAAGTGCATGCACATGGATGCTGCCACCATCCTTTTGTAAGGCAGGATCTCTCTCTGGTCTGAATGCTATCTCCTGGCTACCTGGCTGGGCATCAAACCCCAGGCATCACCTGTCTCCACTTCCCTGGAGCTGGGATTACAAGCATACGCCACCATGCCTGGCTTTTATCAGAAAAGTTATGGAGATCTGAACTCAGATCTTCATGTTTGTGCAGCGAGCACTTATACCAACATAGTCATCGCCCCAGCCACTATTTATTCTTTTTACCAAACTGCTGCTGTCTCATACTGGGAAAGGCGTCCTTCCGTTCCTAGCTCGCTGCTCTACACTCCTCTTTTTTTTTTTTTTTTGATTTTTCGAGACAGGGTTTCTCTGTGTAGCTTTGTGCCTTTCCTGGAACTCACTTGGTAGCCCAGGCTGGCCTCGAACTCACAGAGATCCGCCTGCCTCTGCCTCCCGAGTGCTGGGATTAAAGGCGTGCGCCACCACCGCCTGGCTCTACACTCCTCTTTGTACACATCACTCCACGAAGTCCTCAGAACGTCCTGAGAAAGCAGACAAGAATTTGATTTTCCTTGGTTGAGAATGCAAAGCTCTGAGACTTTAAATGCTCACCAGCCATGCCAGTGCTCTGCTCCCTTCTGCTTCAGAGAAAAGCAACAGCAAAGGTCCGCTGCCAGCCCACACTTCCTGAGCACATACTGTGCCCTGGCTCTGACATGAGCACTTCTGGACCCTCTCACTCCTCAGGACAACCCTATGGGTAGATGACATTACTGCCACTTTTCAGATGAGGCTCAGGAAAAAAATACAATGCAAAATGGGGGATGGATAGATCCACCTTTACCATACACAGACACATTGGTGGAAAAAGTATGATATAAAGAGATGGGAAAAGAATGTTTTGTCAGTCTGCCTTTTACAGAGAGATTGAGACATGGGACCCTCTTATGAAAGGAAACTGTATAAAAATATATATATCTTGCAGACATGAAAGAATTGTCCAGGTTTGAATATTGTTGTCCTTAAAGCATTGTGCCCATGTCTATTACTTTTTAACTTTGTAACCACAAGTAGCTGCCAGCTGACCTAAATGCTGCGAGAGCAGGTTGTTTCTGGCTGGATATTTAGTTAAGCCTGCAAAAAATGCTGAACTCTATGTCTAGAATAAGGTTATGCAGGGGATGGGAAGATTATTTGGGGAGGCATAAAGGGAAACAATGGGGGCTTTTATAATGACCACGATGTATTCCTTAAATTATGATGTATTCCTTAAAATAAAAAATAAAAACCAATAATAAAGCTGTTCATGTAACTCTAGTAAGAAAAACTCTATTTAAATATAAATAAAGACAGCCTGAGCTATTCGGGGCCACTTGAGTGCAACCCATTTGGTGGTCAGAAGTTTTCCTTGTGCCAATGCCACTTCCCCATCTCAAAACCTGAACCTGAGCCGAGGCTCAGTCCAAATTGGTGAACCAATAAGTTTCCTGGGGTTATTTACAAGAGTAGGAACAAGGATCAGGGACAACACAAACGGAGCTCTATCAGCAAAAGTTCACCCCAGCATAGGTGATGACTCATAAAACATGGAACCCTGGCGCTCTCATACTAACATCACACTACAGAAATACTACTGCATGAACCACCACCACCACCTCCTGCCCCTTCAAACTCAACCTGCAACTCGGCAGTAAAGCTTGGGACCAAGTTTATCAAAGCACAAGTCTAGATCATGGCTTGCGTGAAAACCTACATGAACTCTTACAACTGCTCCAAACAAAAACAAATCTTGCCATCAAAGGGGACTGTGAGAGAAGCTGCTAGGGAGACCGCACAGCATCCAGCATATGGGCATGGCTTTGACCTATCACCTGCCTCCCAGAACTGCTGTCCAATTAAGCTGCATGGGACGAAGCTCAGCAAAAGCAGAGACACATCAGGGCTTCAGCCATGAAAGAAAAGCCATGTGGCAGGACTCTCAGAGCCGTGGCAGCTGTCTACAAGCAAGTGTGCACCCAAAGATGAAATCAAAGGACCTGAGGCGAGCTGACTACCAAGACATATAGTGAATTCCTTCCCCTTGTCTGCCAGATAAATTTTGTCTTATTTGAACAGCGATGTTCAGAATTTTTCATGCAGAACAACAATAACTCCAAACTGGAGGTCAGCGTAATGTAGCTAGGACCAAAGTAACCCGGCAACCCACATAAAACGTGGACATAAACTCAGAAGGGGAGGACACTCTGTGTCTCCTGCTTAGGAAAGGGCAGAAATTCACAGGGCTCTAGAGCCACTCTGGTGGCACTAGCCCTGACAATAAATTTGAGTGTTCCCAGCATTCTTTCGATATTGCCCCATCCTCAATCAATCAAGAACTCCAGACAAGAAGAAACACAAAGGCAGGAGAAGATTCCACGCAGACAAGGCTCCATAACCCTGGAATTCACATCTCCATCTTCAGGAAGAAATGGCTTGCATCTGATTATCCATGAGGTGTCACAGTCAGAGGAGCTGGATTTGAGGATGTCCCTTCGTGCCTGACTGTCAACTCTTTAGAGACAGGACCACATCACCCTGGAGCTATCCTTCTCTACCCTGGAACGTGTGTGTGCATGGGTGTGTGGAAGACTGAGGTCTATTTCAGGGTCTGTCTGTCTCTACCTCCCCAGGGGTAGAACTACAAGCATGTGCCATGACAGTCAGCTTTTTATGTAGGTTCTGGGGATCAAACTCAGGTCCTCTCATACTTCCATGGCAAGCACTTTACCAATCATACTATCTTCTCAGCCTTCCATTCGGATCTTGTTTGAAAAGGAATGTGGGGGCTGGGTTGCAATGAGGCATGTATGGAGGAGGCATGGCATCCAACATGACTGGTATGGGACTAGCTACACACAACACACACACACACACACACAACACACGGAGGAGGGAGGAGGGGGGGGAGGGAGGGAGGGAGGAGGAGAGAGAGAGAGAGAGAGAAGAGAGAGAGAGAGAGAGAGAGAGAGAGAGAGAGAGATGGGGGGCGGTCTGGATGCCTGACAGAGCAATGCCAAACATTCAGTGAGATTATTTTAGACTCTGCAGCCTACCCACTGCAAATTCTTATTCACACGAGTCTGACATGAAAACACATTTAAGAACAAAACTAAAGAATAAATAAAAATCCAACCATGTACACGAAGCAGTTAAACCAGAAATAACCGGCAGTCCCAGGAGCAGCATGCTTGTTTCCTCTGCTACACTGTTCACTCAGTCCTCGGCAGCCTGGGGAGCGCCAATGTTAAGGATACCTTTTCATATATAAACAGCCTTGCACCAAACCTTCAAGCACGCACACCTCGAGGGGCTATGCACATCACACAGTTTACAAAACTTGACAAACAGTGAGATGTGTGCTAACCATGCTGCAAAGACAAGGAGGAAGGAAAGCTTTGATTCCTACCTGGACGAGCCAGGAAGCAAGATACAGTTCTTAGCTCGAGAGCCAAATAGACATTCAGACTTCCAAACAGAATTATATTTCACTGCTACAATGGAGGAAGTTTTATGATGATTTTTACACACTGGTGTCATAACAAATACAGTCATATACACAATACATCCATTTCCGCTGTGTGTAATGCTGGCTAAATTGTAATGTATACACAGTGGATTGCTATGCTGCGGTGAAAATAAACTAGCATTACAAACAATAAAGTTAGAACTTCCTGAAATAACACTGAGCTGATGGCTAGCAACCGCTAAAGTAAAATGACCTTAAAGGAGATTAAAATTATACTGGGGAGGAGCTAGAGAGATGGATCAGTGTTTAGGAGTACTGGCTGCTCTTGCAGAGGACCCAGGTTCAGTTCCCAGCACCTACGTGGCAACTCACAACCATCTATAACTCTAGTTCCAAGAAATCCAATGCCCGCTTCTCACTTCTCAGGGGCAAGGCATATGCATGATGCACAGATATATACGAAAGCAACACACCACATAATAAAATATATATACTATATATTATTTATATATTGTATAAATTACACACACACACACACACACACACACACACACACACACACACACACACACACACACGGAAATAACTTGGGCCAAGTATCCACTGCATAGATTTACACAGTAGAACCTCCAAAAATCAGAACTAGAAATGAACTCTCAGCATGAAAATTTCCTTAGCTCTTCCACTGTTTGGCAGATTCATTTGCTGGATAAAGGATGGAGCTTGAGAGTAGTTCAAACTCACATGTATCCCTCTTACCCACAGATCTGTCCCTTTACCTCCCTCCCCAAAAATTCTAACATTTTTCTTCTCAATGGTGTCCATGAATTATGTCAAGAAAAATAGCATCTTGCATATTTGTAAGTGGCCTGGAAGAAATGAAGAAATTCTAAAGAGGCACTTGTGTGCCATAATCTATGAAACTGTTGAAACAATGGACCTGGAGAAGTGAGACCGTCCACAGGAGTCTCATGCTGGAGAAGGAAAAGCCAGAGGGAAGACGTGCCTCCAGGAAAGAGACATGACACAGCGCTAACAACTTATCAAGCTGAGACTGAAGTCCAGACAATAATCAACAGTGGACAGGGCCATACGTTGACCGCAGCTGCTCAGATGTGCAAAGCCCTGACCTGTTGTGGGATCGTTGTACACTGTGTAAAGATGTATTGCTGTGATTGGTGTAATAAAAAGCTGAATGACCAATAGCTAGGCAGGAGGTATAGGCGGGACTTCTGGGCAGCGAGGAATGCTGGGAGGAAGAAAGGTGGGATCACCAGCCAGATGCAAAGAAGCAAGATATACAGGAAGGGAGGTAAGAGCCACGAGCCGTGTGGCAGGACGTAGATGAATAGAAATGAGGTAATTTTTTAAGAACTAGTTAGGAACAAGTGTAAGTCATAGGCTGAGCTTTCATAATTACTAAGAAGTCTCCATGTCAATATTTAGTGTATCCAAAGATAATCCAACAAGAAAGCTTGCTACACTGACCCTCTATTTAAACTTTAGTCTTGATGGCTCAGCTGTTATAAGCATGTACTGCTCTTTTTCAGAGGACCTGGGTTCTAGTCCTAGAACCCATATCAGGTGACTCAAAACCACCTGCAACTCCAGTTCCAGAAGGATCCAATGCCTCAAACTACCAAAGGCACTTGCACTGAAGCGCGCGCACTCGCACGCGCGCGCACACGCGCACACACACACATTTTAAAATAATAAGAAATAAATCTTTAAGCTTTAATCTCATTTCAGGACCCAAAAGAGGGACTTTGGGGACGGGGGATCACTGGGTCTCTTTGTCCCACTTCCCAATGTGGCTACATTGAGTAAATCTCCGTTCTCTGTCTTTTAACATAAATGTGGCTGTCTTAATTGGCTTCTCAGAGATGGGTGGCTGAACCCATCATCTTGGAGTACACGCAGACTGTGGCTCCCCCAACTTCAGTAACATATCCGCTTTCTTCTGGGAAAGTCTCACTGCCCAGGTCTGTTCATGCCACATCCCAGCGGGATAAAGATAGAACTCTTCTCATTGGAGGGGCCAGCTATTTAGAATCTGCACTTAGGGACTGCAGAGGGATCAGATGCAACTCACAACTCACCCTGGGTCTTAACGCTTCAATGACAATCACAGCCGGACACAAAGTGCTTTTCCGTGTATTGAGGTGCATACCACACCCAGCGTTTGTCTCTCCTCCTCTGTCAAAAGTCAAGGCTCGGGAAGGACACATCCTCCTCCACGCTGAAGGTCAGATTATGGGTGAACACTGATGAACACACTGACTTAATTACCTCCCTAATTAAACAAGCTCATCCGCCTCACACAAGTTATAAGATCTGTCAGAATAAAAAGCCAACCCAATGCCTTCTTCCAAACACGCTAAATAAACTTTTTGAGGGATTTTTCTTAAAACACTATACATTTGGACTTCTGAGCAGAATGATACCTGTTTCCAGAACAGAGGAAGTTTTGTGGTGATTTCTCTTTCATAATGCTGGGGCATGCTGCAATCAGGTAAGATATCAGGTAAGATCACAATCTACTCTAAAGTTTTGTTCTCGAAGAGGAGCACACCCAGAAAATCCATCGCGATGATGTGTGTGGGCAAGGCCAGTCATCCCTGAGAGACATTGAGGGCAAGGGAAATTAGGGCTCTGCTGGCCAAGCACCGGCCACACAGCATGAGTTTGTTACTCATGTATGTGCCTACCTGGAACCCCAGTACTTCAGAGACAGAAACAGGGGATCCCTGTGGAAAGGTGGCTACTTAGCCTGTCTGAATGGGCAAGCTTTATGTTTAAGAGAGAGGCTCTTGTCTCAATCAATAAGGTGGGGGCTGCAGAGACTGCCCCACAGTTAAAAGTCCATGCTGCTCTTCCAGGGGACCAAGAGTCGGGGTCCCAGCATCCACACCAGAAAGTTCACAACCACCTGAAACTCCAGCTCCAGGAGACCCAACCCCTTCGGCCTCCATTGGCACCTACACTCAGGTACACACACACACACACACGCACGCACGCACGCACGCACGCACGCACATACTCACTAAAAATAATAAAAATAATTCTTAAAAAAATAAAATAATACAAAAAGCAATCACAAAAGACAATGCCAACCTCTGGCCTCTACACAGACACACACACACACACACACACACACACACACACACGAAAGGGGCAGACAGTGACAAGATAATTATGTGTGCTGTCACACAACAGAGTGCAGAGACAAGTCCAGTTTCAGAAAAGGCGGCACTGGTGTTTCTGCCTGCGCTCTAAGGACACACTGTCTTTCTCTTTCTCTTGCTTTGCTGAGTGGAGAGAAGAGGAGTTAACATGAAAAAGTTCTGGAACATTCTCTGCCCCCAGTAAAGATAGAAATCGGTGAAATGGAGCCAGAGTTGTAATTCTGACAGACAGGGCTCCAGGCCCTCACCCCTACATAGCCCGTGGCTGTGTGATGTTGGCAGGACCGTCGGGTACCTAGTCACCATCTGCACACTGAACGGCCCCTAGCCCCCTGACTGGAATGCAGACTAGGGAAAGAACTGGCATTGATTCAGGGCTCCTCATGTGCCAGACACTCTGCCAGACCCCCTGGAGTCGGTCACACTTTATTCTAACATTCACCCAACACAGGAGGAAAGAATGACAGGCAGTTCAGGTCACAGGTAGAGTAAGTGTAGGCTAAGTGACATGTCCAAGAGCACAGAGTTCATGGGCAGAAGCAAGAAAAACACCTAGGTCTCCTTCTACTGCCCCCCAGAGTAGAGAAAGATGACAAAAATCCTGCATTTAGAAGAGGTTAGGAAGGATGGGAAGCACTGTGTCTGCAGGACCACCCAGAAAATCTCTAACAGCAAAGACGTACAGACAAGACACAGCCCCTCACCTGGCAGCCAGGCTTCACAGACAGGAATCTCTGATAGATTCTGGCTTTTAAGCCACCATGGTGGGTAATCATCCAAAAAAAAAAAGTCACCATGGCAAAGGCCCAGGGCCTACACAGCATGTAATAGGGCATCTTGGCAGGAAAACATGTAAGTGATGAGGCCAGGTGAGCAGAACCTACGTCATCAATGTGTGAAGGACTCAGAATGACCTCATGCATTTGTATCCCATCCATTCAGAATGGGCTTTAGAGACCCCCAAATCTGGAAAAACAGCTAGAGCAAGGTGCAGAGCATGGGAGGCCTGTGGCAGCTGCAGGCTGGATGTATAAAACCAGGATGTTGAGCAATTAGAGACTGGGTCACCAACCAAAGCCACCTAGGAGGAATTGAGAGCCTTAAATTGGGACTTAGAAGAGGAAGCCTGGAGTGACTCAATGACTTCGTGACTATGGATGGTCGCTGGAAAGTGAGGCCTTCAGTTGGGCAGGCCAGGAGAATGGAAACAGATGTTCACAATCCATACAGGAGAAGCAGGCCCAGAACATAAGCTAAGGTGCAGTGCAGCACTGAGGACCTTCCTAGAATGGTTTTTCCTTCCAAGAAACACAGATGGTAGACAAAACACATCAAATGCTCCATAATTCAGTGACCCGCTGTAAGTGTTACCCATAATGCCCCCTGTATGTAAAATACACTCAGTGAAGCACAGGATGTGTCCCAGTTAGCTTCGACTGTCAACTTGACACAGGCTGGAGTCACCTGAGATGGGAGTCTCACTGGAGACATGGCCCAGAGCAGCATGGCTTGTTGGCACATCTGTGGTGGGCTGCATTCATTGTTAACTAATATAGGAAGGCCCAGCCCACTGTGGGCAGCACTATTCCCTAGACAGCAGGGCTCGCGAAGTATAGAAAACCTGGCTAAGCATGAGCCTGTGAGTGGCCCAGCAAACAGATTTTCTACATGGTTTCTGCTTCCTTCCAGTTCCTGTTTGAGTTCCTGTCCTGGCTTCCCTCATCAACGGACTGCAACCCGGAAGTGGAAGCCACATAAATCCTTTCCTCCTTAGGTTGCTTTTGGTAGGAGCATTTGATCACAACAGGAAGAAAAGTAAAAGGGATAAAATAGAGTCCTTCGCTGCTCTCGGACTGCAGAAAACAAAAGCTGAAGAGGAAAACATAATCCCAGCTAACCTTTTCACTAAGTAAAATCTTCATGTTCCAAGTCTGGACTAGCCTTGTCAAGAAAAGTTGAAAACAGCAAACTAAGTTATAAAAATTTCACTTTGTTTTACTGTTTACTTGAAGTCAAGTTACCTATTTGTTTTTAACAAACATTTCCCTAAATTTCTTCCTGACTTGATGAATCTTGTAACACTTTTATATTATCTCCCTTAAAAAAACAAAAGTGAACTTTTGCTCAATAATCATAGAAGGGGCCTAAATACTTGCAAAGAAGGGAATATGAATATGTACCATTATCTATTGCTATGAAAGGATACCATGACCAAGGAAACTCATTTAAAAAATAATAAATAAATAAACCATTTAATTGGATATTTGCACACAGTTTCAGAGGTTTAGTCCATTATCACCATGGTAGGAACATGGTGGTACTCACGGCTCCAGAGCAATAGCTGAGAGTTATATCTTGATTCACAGGGAGAGAGAATTGGGCACAGCATGGGCTTTTGATACCTCAAAGCCCACCCCAGTGACACACTTCCTACTCCAACAAGGCAGCGCTTCCCAATCCTCCCAATCCTTTCAAACAGAGCCACTCCTTGATGACTTCGCTCTCAAACATATGAGCCTCTGGGGCCATTCTCATTCAAACCACCATACAACACTTCATTCATCTCCAGGAAACACACTACTTAAGCCTAGGGAGTTACTATGGGGCACAGCTTCTTGACCTGTGGGTCTCGGACTGCAGAAAACAAAAGCTGAAGACCCATTTTAAAAAAAAAAAAAAAATCTGTAAAAAGTGAAAGGTGTGTATAGAACTGGAGATAAGGATCAGCAGTGAAGAGCACTTGCTGCTCTCCCAGAATATCAGAGTTCTGTTACCAGCACCCACATCAGGTGGCTTACAACCATTTGTAACTCCAGCTTCTGAGAATCTGACTCTCTCTTCTGGCTTCCTTGGGCACCTATTTGCAGGTGGTACACAAAAATACACATAGAGAGACAGACAGAGACACACACGCGCACACACACACGCACACAGACAATCAATAGACAGACAGACAGATAGATAGACAGATTAAGTTTATAAATTCAAAGTAACCAAAACGTAATTTAAAACCAAGCATCTCTGGCAGCACTTGCCTGGGTTACATCACAGCTTAACGGCAGCATTGGTTCTGAACATACCAAACCCACTGTGCGCTGGGGATGCCATCAATTCCACCCAACACCATTGTACACTACCAAAAGCTCCTTGGCTCAGATTAGAGACTGTTCAGTGCTGTGAACTCCAGTAGGTTACCGTCCATGTGAAGCTTTCTGGGCCCATGGAACACATACAGAGAATAAAGACCTCATACTTTATACTGCCATTCCTTGGTATGCGTCAAATTAGTGAACTCTGAATGGATTCGTGATAGAATGTTTGTTTTTTAAAATTGCTCTTTAAGTAGCTGACTTGAGTTACATAAAAAGTGTTAAACGAATTTCAGTTTTGAATTAGGATAAAATTTCCAGCAATTTCTGAAAATACTTTAAACGTACTTCTGCCACTTTGTACCTGGTATTTATGGATATGAGCATCCTCAGTATAGATGATTATAAAATCAAAATAGCAAACATCTCCAAAAAAGTGGTAAAGACCTTCTCAGTCCTGACCTATAAAATATTCAACAAATTCATTCAATTCTTTATGTAAAAACTAAATAAACACATCCATCTCACTGTGCAAATCTGCTTCCAACTTACTAAACGGTAAAACTATATGAGTAACAAAAATATTTCAAGACAAATTTTGTGAAAGTATATCTTTTATGCATCTATATTTCTTGAGTGAAAAGGGTTATGAGTAGGAAAATTTAAGACAACCTGCCATAAAGTATTTATATAGAATCCTCTTAGAGATTCCCTCATCAAAATACATTATATATGTGTGTGTATGTGTGTGTGTGTATCTGTGTGTATGTATATTCAAAATTTTATAGCAAAAAAAAAAAGTTGACATTTTACCATTGACTAAATGTAAATAATCTGCCTGTTAAAAAAAATTATTCAGGAGCTAGAGAAATGACTCAGAGGTGAAGAGCATTGGCTGCTCCTGCAGAGGACCCAGGTTCAGTTCCCAGCACCCACAGAGCATCTCACAACTATCTGTAACTCCAATTCCAGGGGATCTGACAGCTTCTTCAGGCCTCCATGGGCACTGCATGCATGTGGTATACAGACATGAAAGTAGACAAAATATGACATAAAATAACAGATAAATCATTTTTTAAGGGCCAGGCGGTGGTGGCGCATGCCTTTAATCCCAGCACTCGGGAGGCAGAGCCAGGCGGATCTCTGTGAGTTCGAGGCCAGCCTGGGCTAGCAAGTGAGTCCCAGGAAAGGCGCAAAGCGACACAGAGAAACCCTGTCTCGAAAAACCAAAAAAAAAAAAAAAAAATCATTTTTTAAATTATAGTATTAAGCCAGGTGTGGTGGCGCACGCCTTTAATCCCAGCACTGAGGAGGCAGAGGCAGGAAGATCTCTGTGAGTCTGAGGCCAGCCTGGTCTACATACTGGGTTCCAGAACAGCCAGAGTTATATAGTGAGACCCTGCCTCAAAAGAAAAAATAAAATAAAATAAAAGTATTTAAAGTGCTATAGAATAGAGAGGATTTCAGTTAAGAACCCCATGTTCTGCTGATTGAGCTATCAGGCATCCCAAGTATTTTGAATTGTTACAAGTCGGCTTTTCAGGTGTGGTGTGCAGTTCTGGGCACATCATTTTAGAGTAACACATCCTCATATCTTCCTTAGAAGACAAAAGAGCATCGCTGTGCCAGGAACAGCTTGTTAAAGGCATCTGTGCCTCCCTCCCCGCCTGGTGCTGCTCCATCCTTGGAAGACAACTCAATTGCTTACTAAGCATGCCATATTTTATTATGCTTCAATTACACAGTTCCTCTGATCAACCATGTTAGCATTTAATTACCATGCAATTAATTCAGGGCACCAACACAAACTCATGGGTATTTCTGCTTTAGCCACAGAAATCATCGGTTTTCCCAAAGCCCACCCAACTCTACCCCGGCCTGCCTGCACTCTGCCTCACAGGAATTGGCCTTCTCTGGGCTTGAGAATTCCCTTCAGCACGAAGTGTCTAACCTCAGCCAGAACTGCCAAAGCAGGACCAGCCTGGCGCTGAGCGCACCTAGCAACGTGACAGCGGGAGAACAGAAACTCAGGCATCAGCGGGATGAGGTGTGCACAGACGCTGATGTTCAGAATGGCAAACCCCACTCTTCACAAATACGGCCCACATAACTTAGTCCTTAATTATCCAGCCTGGAAACAACCCCTAACCGTTATTCCACTGAAAACAATCACGTCAATACCTAAAAACTAGTAAAGGTAACATCTTTCAATAAAAAGCAAGCCTCTGAATACACTTATCTTTTTAAAATCCTAGAGCTGGAGAGAAATCTCAGCAGTTAAGAGTGCTAGCTACTCTTCCAGAGGACCTGAGTTCTGTTTCCAGCACCCACAGGGCAGCTCACAACCCTCTGGAACTCCAGTTCCTGGGGTTCAGCTGCCTCTTTTGGCTGGCACAGACACTGTACACACATGGTGCGGACATCCATGCAGGCAAATCACTCACACACATAAAATCAAAATAAGTAAACAATGTTTTAATTATCCTGGAGTTAGGGAGATGGCTTAGTGTGTGAGAGGAGCCGCTGTGCAAGCCTGAGGACCTGAGTTTGGATTCCCAGGACCCACATAAAAAGCCAGGTACAGACAAGTATGCCTCTAACCCCAGGAGTTGGGAGTAAAAGAGGGCAGAGATAGAATGCAGCTGACTGCCAGCCCAGCTCCGAGCTCAAGACTCTGTCTCAAGGAAATAAAGTAAAGAACAGTAAAGCAGGCCCTGCCTCTGGCCTCTGCACACAGGTGTCCATACTCTACACACACATACCTACTTACATATACAGACATACATGGACATGTCAAAAAAATAAAATGACATGACATCCTTCAGCTGCTGGGATGGCTCAGGAGGTAGAAGCACTTGCCACTAAGCCGGACAACATGAGCTCCACCACTGGGCCCTGTAGGGTAGAGGGAGAAAACCAGTGTGTGCAAGCTGTTCTCTGATCTTAACATGGTGTGTGTGTGTGTGTGTGTGTGTGTGTGTGTGTGTGTGTGCGCGCGCGCGCGCGCAATCCTCCTATTGTTTTATACCAATTCCTGGATCCGCTCCCTGGGAAATGCTAGGTTAAATTGTTTGAAGTTCCCTTCTAACTACTGTATCTGTCCATTGCAGCTTAGCAATTGTCTTTAAGTTAAAAAGTAGATATATTTAATTGTATCCCACCAGTAAATAACTAAAAGCAGCTCATCTCACATATGTTAAGAAGATGAACACATACACAAGTCAAAAAAAAGAAGAATATAGGAAGTACAGAAGGGAAACTATTTTCTTTGTACAATTTCTAGGAAGAGTAAGACCCATCTGAGCACTACATCGTCCCCACAAGACTTTGGAAAGGCTGTACGTTACACTCCGTACCGAGAGTGGAATCCGCTGTTTTAACTTGGGGCCCTCATGTGTGACTTTCAACTCGGGTAGTTATTTATAACTACAAGGTCTGCTTCTGCTGTCAAAGTGTGTGAGGCCCTGGGGAAGGTCATCCTAAGGTGGTGCTTGTTTCAAACACGTTGGCAGTGTAGGACTCCCCTTGGAGCGGACAGAGGTGCTGCTTTCACATAGGACTGTTCCAGAAACATGCCAAAGGGTCTCGGGGCAGGAGGGCTCTCATCCTTGCTAGGTAAAGTGCAGTTCCTGGCTCTAATGCCTGTCTGGGAAGCCTGGCTTTTGTAGTTACACACTTGCTCAATAAACATCTGCCAAGCCCCTTCTCTCTGCAAGGCACCATGGGAGTCTGCACTCTTCCCCAGCCCACTCAGGTTTCATCAGAAACAGGGAAGATCCAGCATGAGGGCCTGAAAACACATTCCTACAACACACCCAGATAAAGGCAGAGGACACAGAGATGCCTTTCTCTTGGAGCATTTTACTCAGCTGAGGTTGTGCTGGGCTTTAGAAAAAGAGACAAGAGACCATGTCTTAGGAACCTCCATTTCCACAATGCAGATCCCATTAGGGCCAGATCTGCATGGTTCTCGCTCACTGCTTTTCCTGCATCTAGAACAACGCCTGCCAAAAAGCCGATACTCACTAGGTATCTATCTCATGAAAACAGTGAGGCAAACAACCATCTTAGACTGGACACTTAATTCACCATCATGTAACAAGCTTCAAGGCATGGAGTGTGCCAGGTGCGGGTTACCTGAAAAGCCGGCCACCCCTTCATCCCCTCTCCTTGCCTATACAGAGACACCGCAGACACCCAGAACGGTTACAGATTAAGCCAACTAAGACCTTCTTTGACAACCCCCACCCCCACCTCGGATGTTATTTCTTTACTTTGGTCCCTGCATAGACACAAATGAACCCAGAACAGAGTAGGCGGGAAGGAAAGACTGACTTCACACTTCACAAACATCCACTGTCTGTATATAAAACACACAGACGCAGCAGTGCAGTTCTGAGAATTTGAAGAACTCCAGCCTGGGGCTATCAGGCAGATGACAGGGCTCTGTCTTCCACCCCAACCCCAACTGGGAGCAGGAGAGGGGGGTGAGGGGGGGGCCTGCAAATGGCTTCCAATGGGTAGAAGTTAGATCCAGGCAGGGATTCCAGAAGATTGGCTAACAGAAGGATTCTGTGCTTATTAACGTGATACCAAAGGGTTGTTTAGAGCCAAGACTTCAAAATGCAATTAAGCCAGATTAAAGTTTTTTTTTGTTTTGTTTTGTTTTGTTTTTTGTATAAATGAGCATAACACATCTACTAAGGCAGTGGTTCTCAACCTGTGGATCGCAACCCCAAAGGTTGAATGATCCTTTCACAGGGGTCGCCTAAGACCATCGGAAAACAGATATTTATTTACATTACCATTCATAAGAGTAACAAAAATACAGTTACAAGGTAGCAACGAAAATAATCTTATGATGGGGGGGGTCACCACAACATAGGAAACTGTACTAAAGGGTTGCAGCACTGGGAAAGATGAAGACCATGAGCTAAGGTATGATTAATTTGTTGAGTAAGACAAAGAAAAGAGAACAGAGTGGGAGAACCAACCTACCTACTTTAGAAGAGGCCAGGTAGCAACAAGAATCAAGTTTGGAGTTTTGCTTTTTAATATTACTACTCAACAAGGAGGACAGTGGGGCAACATTCAGAAAATAAACCAACAAAAAGAAAAAAAAAATTCAGGTGTGGTAGCACACAGCTGTAATCTCAGTGCCGGGGAGGATGAGACAAGATTATCTCCCTGAGTTATTACAGGCCAGCCATGGTGCCTTGCAGGTGTTTATTGAGCAAGTCCATAACTATAAATCCAGGCTTTGCAGACTAGCATTAGAGCCAGGAACTGCACTTGACCTAGCAAGGATGAGAGCCTTCCTGCCACAAGACTCTTTGGTATCTCCTTGAGTTGTGGGCCAACCTGGGCTACATAGCATGTTTTTGTCTCAAAAAAGCAAGCAAAGAAAGCAAGCAATAGAACACTAACTACTTCCTCCTTACTTCATCAGTCCTGTGACCCCTCCGCAGCAGCAGACATGTTTGTAGGTGTGTGGGTACACCTGGGAGGGGCACGCAAGCCAGGAGGAGGTGTGGGATGGATCCCTAGGAGCTGGACTTACAGGCATTTGTAAGCTGCCTGATATGGGTGCTAAGAACTGAACTCTGGTCCTCTGATGAGCAACAAGCACTCTTAACTTTAAGTCTGAGTTATCCTGGGTCCTCTTTTCCATGCAGTGCGTCCTCCAGATCGGGTTTCATCTTTTCAGCATTGATGGGTGACTGTCCTAACATAACATGCTGAGAATCCCACCTCTTCTCCTCACTGACTGATGCTGGCTGCTTGGATGAAAATGTATCAACTATAAAAGTGTGGAGTGTATTTCCAGACGCTCCAGTCAGTTCCAGGGACCGAAGGTGTCTATCTTTACACCACTATCCTGTTCTCTAGAGCTTTAGAGAACACCTTCACTTCAGGGAGGGTAAGTCCTTCAACGTGTTAAAGCTTTCCTGAGACCTCTGCATTTATATGTAACGTAAATCGTAGGATTGACTTATTGATGTCTTCCAGACAAGTGTAAACAAGACAACATCACTTCTGTGATTCTGGAATGGACTGACCCTGTAGATTGATTTGTGGACAAAACATCCAACGTCACTAAATCTTCCAATCCATAAATACAGCGCCTCTCATTTAAAGGTTCTATTCAAATTAAACAAACAATAACAAAATATAGAGCCACCTCATGTGTCACGAAAGAGAAAGTTGCCTGTCTCAGCGAGATCATTTATAGCTTCCTACAATCATTTCACAAGTCTTACTATGTGTAACAGATTCCAACTGACGTAAAAGGCAAGGCTTGATAACACATAGCTCAATAGGCAGGCATGCAACCCAAACCCAGGCCCTCTTTCCTCTAACTCAGATCCCATCACTTTTGATCCTGTGAGGCCCACGGAGGACTAAAAACCCAGTGAGGCTGATGGGAGAGCCAACAGCTGGGGAAGAGGTAAGCGTTCAGCCACAAGACAGACAGACACCTGCTCCTGAAGCTCCATGCTGCTTCCAAGGTCCCAAACAAGCCTATGTGAGAGAGCTGGAGGAGAAGGAATGAGAGAAGAGAGGTGTGGGGGGGGGGGGGGATCAATTCAGGCCTGGAGAAAAATCCCTCTGGAAAAGCACTAGCTGGAACTAGGCCAGGGGAAGTGGTGGAGCAGCTCCCTGGAGCACAGCTCAGAGCACACACCTGGCCGCAAAGACTCCTGGACACTCCCAGGCGGAAAGGTTGAGGAGCATGGGGGTGGGGGTGGGGCAGGGCGAGCCACTGCGGTTTCCTTCTCACTCCCCAGAAAACCACTTGTGTGAGGTGCTCTGGGGACTGGGGCAGTGAGTGACTCACTCGTCCGAAGTCTCTCAAAGTCCAGAGCACACACTGGTAACACAGACGAGAGAGCGCAACAAAGTTGCAATAAATGGAAGATGAAGAGAGAGAACGCAACAAAGTTGCAATAAATGGAGGATGGATCTCAGGGTGGAAAAAACGGCATGCAGCCCTCAGGCGGCTCCATAGGCAAGGATGCTGGCTACCAAGCCTGATGCGCTAGGACTAACCTGGTGGAAGAGAAGAACCAACTCCCCCAAGTTGTCCTCTGACTTCCCTGTGGCATGTGTGCGCACACACAAATAAATAGAAGTACTTGAAAAGAAAAACTGCAGATATGGAGACACACTCTGTGGGTCCCAGGGGCCTTCAGTGGGCTAGTCCCGACCTTGGGGTGGTGCAGAGGACCGAGGGCCCACTCCTAGGAAGCCTGCATCCTCCGCTCCACATCAGTGGGTGACTTTAATTGTCTTCATCTTTTTCCTACATCCAACAGACGATAGCCAACATACATGACTTTTGTAATAAAAGACAATAAATCTATTTTAACAGCCATAAAGGAAATGTGTTGACTCTCTCCGCAGCTCAGCTTAGAATCTGGCCATATAAATCCCACGCACCGTGGATCAAAGTGGCCAGGTCACGAGGCTCGAAGCACTCACCCTTGGAAGAACGGACGGCTAATAGAGTCATATTGAAAACGCAGCAAACAGACCTGTAAAGTCAGACCTTCTGGGCTTTATGAAATTGCTTCCCTCCGGCCCATGGCTGGGCTCTGACAGCTAAAATGAAAGGCTTCGTCTCCAGGTTGTTACCAAACACACGAGTGCACGGAAGGGAGGCCGAGGGACATGAGAGCGGAGGGGGTCCATCTATCACCGGGCCTTGCATGTTCCCACACGGCAGCTCTCACAGTTTGCCTGTGTGCTCCTGCTTCCAAATCCCATCCCAAACCTGGTTCCAGAGCCACAGGGGACGCCTCTCTCTCCTCTCCCACAGCGGGCCCAGGAGCCAACAGATAACACAGAGTCTCTGCTGATCGATAGAACTGTGGTCAGTTCTGCAGTCAAGAGTGCATGCAGGTGGTTCTTTTGTGAAAGCCACAGTTTAAAAATCTCACTTGTCACAGCCCAGGGTTCTGACACTGATCAGGATGCCCAGGGCCTAATTTGCCCAAGGTCAGACCAAGGCAAAGGAGTGGACTTGCCATCCTAGAGTTTTCCCTACCCAGGCAGTTTCTCCTTAGAAACTTCAAAACCCAATGAACACACCACTAATCCCTCCTAGGAAAGTCACCCACCCCATGGCCTGCTTTCTGACAACTCCATGCTTAAAAACATTTGAGAAAAGCTGTCAAATAGAGTACGTTCGAGTTACCATGTCTTTCCCTAGATGTGAGACTGGATATCAAAATATTTCAAAAGTGGGAGAAAAAGGTGGGCAGCTTCTGAGGAAGGACCCCCGAGGCTGACCTCTGACCTTTACATGTACGCAAACTCACACAAATAATAAATATTAAGATTAAGCACAATACATAAAGATTGGTAAACTCTTGCTTATCATCCCTTCATATCAATGAGTACCTTAAAAACCCGCTGAGCATAACTATGTGGGGAGAAAAGAAAAACAGCTTTTAAAGCTCCACTCACACTCATTTTCCCTCTCCCATCCCGAGCAACAGGTACTGCAGAACATGAACGTGGAGGACACAGGTACTGCAGAACATGCGTGGTCACTTCTGCAGCACCCATGTCCTAACGCAGCAGCCGGCAGCCTCGCACTCAGGAGGAAGGGAAAGCCCTGAACCAGAAAAAAAGCTTCAGCACCTGTGGCCATGCGTGACTTTCATCCCAGCACTCAGGAAGCAGTGAGTTCTCAGACAACCTGGGCTACATGATAAGAGACCCTGTCTTGGGAAGGAAGGAAGGAGGGAAGAATGGAAAGGAGGGAGAGAGGGAGGGATAGAGGCAGGCAAGCAGGCAGGCCAGCCAAGCAAGGAAGTTTCACTTTGGGAGAACAGCCAAACGACCAAAGGTATCAAGCAACCTTACCAGGGAGGGGGCCCTTCCTTTGGTATGAGCCCATCAAAGATGGAAGTTATGGGGGGAAGGGGTCTCCATGACCAATCGTGAGTATTTTACCCCAGTCTACTCTGGGCCTCAGCTGGTGGCCTGTTTAAGAAATTCAAGCAAGAAGAAGCATGTGTTGCCTGCTCAGGAGCACTGAGAACAAAGAACTCCCAGAGCCCAGTCAGCCAACCCATGGCCTCATCCATTCTTGGCCAGGTGGAAAGCATGGGATAGAGACGAAAGCGCCTTTCTTAAACAATGAACAGAAGGAGGCTTACCTGCCCCCAGATGTGCCATCTCCTGAGAAGAGGGCACTCGTGTTCCGTTCACTGGGACGGTCTGCCACGTGCCCTGTAACCCACTGCACTTGGAAGCACACTATTTCTAAACCCCCAAACTTGCACAAGATGCATTTTTCAGTGGCACTGCTGGAGAGAAAGAGAAGAGCTCTGCCAAGACCGCAAGCCCCCTGGGGTGACCAAATTCCAAACAAACAGAACTGTGTTGACATATAGACCATGGCGGGGCCTGCACACTCTGAAGACATGGCCAAGAACAGCCTCTGATAATTGTTCCTAGACAATGTTATCTTTCTTCTGTATCTTCAATGGCTCAAGTGGAGAATGCATATTAAACAGAAAAGTTAGTTAATTGATGCAGGGGGAAAAAAAACCCAACAACAACAACAAAAAATTTCTTTCCCAATAATGTTCACTGAAGGAGGGAATTTCACTCTAAGTAGGCACGGAGGTAGCTTCAGATGGCCATCAGAGATACGCTGGTCTTACACATTGTTAAGGGAATCTTAAATAATGTTAATCTTATTTAACAATCCTTCTATTTAGGAATTAAGAGTCTAAGGGCAAGTCAGACCCATGTCCCACCCCTTTGTATGGGGAGAAGAGACCAGTCATTCGGCGCTGAGTATCATGGGGGCATACTGGGAACAGTGAAAATCTCTCCTTCAGCCCCTCTCGTTCAAAAGGCCCTTCCGTGTTCCTTACTTATTAGGAGAGAACCACCAACAATCACCACTGATTGGGGCCCATTCATTTCCTGTCACTGGAAGTGAGAGCTTTAAAAAATCTGTATAACTGTGATGCTAAAAGTAATGTGGCGGTGCTGGGGACAGACTTCAGTGGCAGAGTGGCAGCTTGGCCTGTGCAGGATGTGCAGTTCCATTTCTAGCCGCCCCCCCCCCAAAAAAAACTATTATCAATGGTAACATAATTTTTTTTTAAAGAAAATCTTGTTGGCAAATGGCCAAACTGTACTCTCTGTGTATCTGTAATGTGTTTGTCCTCAATTTCAATGCTAAAAGAAACCCAGCTTCAAGCCAGGCCTAAGCTATTTCTCTGTTGAACTTGCAAATAATAAAAAAAATAATAATAATCCCCAAATGGGCATGGTGGGTGGCATACTCCTTTAATCCCAACACTGGGGAGTAAGAGATAATCAGATCTCTATGAGTTCGAGGCCACTATGTCTCCAAAAAAAAAAATCAATAAATAAAAATTTAAAAAGCAGTATGCCAGAAAGCAGAAAGAAAATATTGCAAATCTAACCCATAGGCCTGGGAGGGTGGGGGAGGAAATGCTGGGTTTCAATGCTCGGTGATGTCTAGATACTGCCATGAAGTTAGTAGGGCAAGGTTGCAATTCTTTCATAATGGGTGTACTGGTAAAGCACAAGTCCCCGTGCCCCTCACTAGCCATTAATCAACAATGACTTGGATGGGTGGTGGTGGCGGCGGCAGCACGCCTTTAATCCCAGCACTCAGGAAGCAGAGGCAGGTGGATCTCTGAGTTCGAGGCCAGCCAGGTCTACAGAGTGAGTTCCAGGTCAGCCAGGGCTACACAGAGAAACCCTGTCTTGAAAAACAAAACCAAACAAACAAATCAACAATGACTTGACTCTGCCCGGTGCTGACAGTTGATCTCTACACTGGAACGACACAGTAACTATTGCAGGGCTCACTTCAATATGCACCAATTCCTTAGTAGTTTAGCCAGATTCCTTTCACTAATGTTTTATACCTTCCCCATGGTCCTTCCATCCCTAAAATGTAATGAATTGATGATGGATTAGTATAGCCATCAAATGAAAACAACTTTAGAACGGGGGAGAACCTCCTAGAAAACTAATACTATTAACAAAACCTTACAGAGGCCGGGGGCCAACGGGCACAGGAAAGTCTCTCACTCTGATGACAATACACCGATCAGGGTCAGGCTTAGACAACCCTGTGTCTCATGAACACAATCACCAACATAAAAGAAGATTTCCAAAGCCAAGACTCTACCCAATGAGGAGATCAGTCAACAGCCCCACTCTTCTCAAGGGTGCCAGCCCCTTTGGCTGCAGGAAAGTTCATCCTCAACCTCAAGGAAGGCAGAAGAGAACATGTAAGGAGATATTTATTAGAGTTTTAAAAACTGAACACTAAAATCCCACAAGGGGATTGTCTGCAGGATCAAACCAGTCAGAATCAATGAAACCAGCACAAGAGATGTGGAGATGACAAGTTAAGGTAAGACAGGAAAACTAGAGTGCATACTTTAAAACTGGAACTTTCATTTATACACAAATGTATCGCTATATTTTATTATTATTTTTGTATATATGCAATGTTTGACTGTATGTACGTATGTATGTGTACCAGGTGCGGGTCTGGTGTTCTCAGAGGACAGGAGAAGACATTGGATTCCCTGGCACTCGAGTTACAGACGGCTGTGAGCTGCCTGATGTGAGTGCTAGGAATTGAACCTGGGTCCTCTGCAAGAGCAGTCAACGTTCTTAACCACTGAGCCATCTCTCCAGCCCTTTTTTTTCATATTTTTTTTGGCCGGTGTAAAAGTGTACACTTTTTCTCAATTGAGACAGGAAGCATGGGGCTTCCCTCGGTCTTGTCTGTTTTCGAGACAGGGTTTTTCTGTGTAGCCCTGGCTGTCCTGGAACTCACTCTGTAGACCAGGCTGGCCTTGAACTCAGAGATCCACCTGCCTCTGCCTCCAAAGTGCTGGGATTGAAGGTTTGTGACACCACCACCCGGCTTCCTTTCCTCAGTCTTAAACAGTAAGTCAGGAGAACATGTACTGCCATAGTTTGATGGGAGCTCCCACTCCCCAGCATTCATTCATTCATTCATTCATTCATTCATTCCCTCAGCAAACAATTTTTAAAACCTTATTGTACAGTAGGCACACCCTAAAACTAAGAGATGCCCCCAAAACAAAGGCCTCATTCCCTTGGGGTTCAGAAATGTACACATACAATTCCAACATTCAAAGCACCTGCAATATCAGCCACATAACTAGGGGATAGTCCTAAAGCAGATGTAGGGGAGACTTGCCTCCAGGTTTACAGAAGGGGACCAGCAGGCTACTTCCTGACATGGGGACAGTGGCAATGATGACACAATGAAAACAGAACATGGTGCAATATAAAGAACAGATATTCAGATAAATCACATTGTTAGATATGTGTGCATCGGGCAATACAAGGCAAAGTAACTTTGAAAAAAAAAGTCACAGCCCATTTACAAACAAAAACCAAAAAGACTGATGGACATCACAACTCTTAAAAAACTAGCTGAGTGCAAATTTAGGGATCCTCTCCCTGAAGCAAAGACTCAGCCAAACAAACACAAATATCTGGGTTAATACTCCCTTTCCAGGAACCATCCTGCAAACGGTTTCTCAGCAGGGGTCACGGTACAGAGCGGTATCTGATGCTGGAAGCCAGGAATATGCATCCTTGACAAGCTGAGGGTGATGGGGTAAGAGAGCCCACAGTCCCAGGGCCTGACCCGCCATCCTCCTTGCTCCTTAACAGCACACATTCCAACCCTTACCTGGAACAAGCTCAAACATACCCTCTTAGGAGAGGAGGTTCCCTGTCGTCTCTTCTAGATAATTCTAAGGAAGTTAGTCACAGCAAGATAGGCCTTCTGAGCAGATCTTCGGTGAGTAACCCCGGCCCCAGGAATGACGGACGGGGCTCCCTCTCAAGGCAGTTCTGAGCCAACAGCTCCCTGGGACCAGTGAAGGTGCCAGATCAGGGAAATGAAGTCCTGCTCAGCTGGCTGGACAGGTCAAACTCACTCATTATATAACACCTGGCTTCTGCTTCCCCCCTCCTCGGACAGACACCTGGGATGGAATCAATCTTGGCCCTGCCCATCCACTCTAATTGCTTTCCAAGGTGGCTGCTCAGATCATTATCATAGCCTGTGTAGCTTCATAAAACCTACAAAGAGGAGGAAAACGAGAAAGTTTTGCAGGGTCCAGAAATTACAGCCGAGAGGTCATCTGTGATGAAAGACTGAGAAGAAACGAAAAGGCAAGCTTGCAATTACCCAGCCAGGTGCCTCTGGGCTCTGTCTGGGAAGGGCTCTCCAGCCACACCCCTGCCTCGCTGCAAAGTGCAATTTTGTTAATAAAGGGATCCTGTGGAATGTGGTCCCCCAGGGCTTGTCACACACAAAACCGCTTGTTTTGAAAAAGGATGAGTAATAACAGTCTTCACTCTCCAGGGGAAACAGGTGACAGGTCTGGGACCATTTGCAGCACAGGCAGTCCGATTTTCCCTGCATCCACATTCCAAGGCCCTTCATACTCCAGTCCACATATTCAACCTCATGCTCTGCTTACTCTGATTACACTCATCTTATTAAAAGGGGCAAGCAGGGATCCCTTTCTCCGCCTTCCTTATGTTAGCTGGCGAAGGGCAGGGAAACTCTAACAGAGAGATCTCTCTTGACCTGTAATTTTTAAGATTGCCATTCCCAGGAGAGGTTCTCCTAAGATTAGTTTCTGCACACCACAGTCAGGGTCCAGGGGCGGGCAGGACCCTCTGCTGCTGCGTAGGGACAAGCTCTTGCAGAAGGAAGGCTCCAACCTTCCTCAACTCTATGCGGGGGTCACCCGAAAAACAAAAAAGGAAGTAGCAATTTACAATCCCTATCACGTGTCTCAACATATCACGTTCATCTCTCTATTCTTGGGTCCTGGGAGGGTAACTGTATAAAGAAATGAATGACTAGATTAATGGCTGGAAATAACAACATGAGCAACATCCTGTCTTCCAGGAGTGCAGTTCCTAGCCAGGAGACTTCGAAGGCTCTGCACAATGTAATTGTGAGTGCAGAAAAAGCAAAGGCACTCTGCGTGCAGCCCAGAGTGGCAGGCAGGAGGAGGGCGGGCAGGGCAGCTGGGCCTGGGTACTCTGGAACAGCATGAACACACTCTTTACCTGGTGTTGCCTGCTGGACACTGGCCATCGGTGCTGTGGGAACAGAGGGAACAGAGGACTAGGCTAGCTAACAGGGGCAGGGTAGCCAGGAAGCCCGAGCCTCTGAGCTGAAGGGACTGAAGGGGGCTGTCAGGAGACCAGGTCACCTTTAGGCCGTATTGAAGGAATGTATTCAGAACCCTCTCAATCACTCACTAGCACTAAGCCAGAATGAAACATGTGTGGAAGAGGAAGCCACAGGGCCACCGTGTGTGCCACCTCTGCTCAACTGAACACCCCCCCCCCAATCTCACATTACAACATCATCTGTATCCTTGACTGCCAGAGCTGGAAAGAGGACAAAGGCCTAGGATGTGCAAGAAATATGGACCCACACACAAAGGTGGATTGGGGGCGGGGGGCTCTGAATGTACCGCTAATTTTATCACATCCATGGAAACATGAATCTTAAAATGGAGACTCATCCAGAAAAAAAACTCCCACGGGGCCTGAACCTCTGCCACATAATGATTTTTCCTTCTTAAGGGAAGAAAGGCTAACAGGATGTATCCATTTTGCTAAATAGGGTCGCACTGCCTTTTCTCAGCCGATATCTGCTCGGAGGAGGGTTAGTGACATGCCCAGATTCTCTCTCCCACTCGCAGCCGCCCAAAGGACACCCCCTTAGTCTTGAGAAGCCCTGCCTTTGTTTCATGCCAGAGACACAGCCAGCCGAGGTCCAGCAGAGCTAGCAGAGGCTGCAATCATCCTCACCACGCCCCTGCTCTAGAGCTGGGCACCTAAGCCTTGGCTAGGAGGCTGCAAAGCAGGGCACCTTTGGTTGTGTGCACCCAAACCCTGAAGGGAAACAGAGGCTTATGGCCCTGAGGATGCAAACAGGCTATAAACAAACAAACAAACAAACAAACAAACAAAGTGAAAGCACAAAAGATAAAGTTCATGTGAAAAACTATTGGCCAGTCTCTTCCATTTGGCCTCTTGCTATTTATCTTCCTAGAAGTAAATCACTTCAGCCTCCACTGGTCTGAAGGAGGCCAGATCCCTAATTCTGATGCATTTAAAAGAAACCTTCCCCCGCATCTTCCCTTCCTTTAGGCTGCTCACCAGCACTAGTGCTAGCTACTGGCTGGTACGTTCTATACAGTACGCTATGTAGATTTGGAGCATTATTTTTAATGCAAGCTTTTTATAATACAGAGCCAGCCATCCTGGCAATAATCTGCTCAAATCATCCTACCCTGAATGATAACTTAATCACACGGAGGACAGTAATATACGCGGTGTCTTCGCCAGTCAGGCATAGGGTCACCTGCACCATCCAGTCTAGCATCACAGGGGAAGGGTACCTCACCAGGGTTTCCGTAGCAGTGGGTGGTAGCCTTGACACTGGCCTGCAGTGACCAACCCAGCAAGGTGAGCCCAGAGCTCTGCTGTCTGTGACAAGTATGTAGGATCGCGGTTCTGCCCAGCTCTGTTCTGACACTGTGTAAGATTCTCAGATGAACACTCACACACTGTTTGCCCAGTTACTAGCACAGCAGCTGGCTGACAGCTGTTCGGGGACCAGTTTCCCACATCATGATTTGTGCCTATTATCTGGCTCTCCAGCTATGTGCTACAAACATCCTACTCAGCCCCGCAAAGGCAGGGGGAACAGGAATCCACATAATTAGCTCTTTCCAGATTCGTGGGGATTTTTTTTCTCTCTTTAGGGGGGCTAAGTTTGTTCTTTTTTCTTTTGACAGGGTTCCATGCAGCCCAGGCACTACCTTGAACTCCTGAGCCTTCTGCCTCTTCCCGGTGCTGGGGTGACAGGCATGCACCACCCTATGGGGTGTACACAGTGCTGGGAGTCTGGTCCAGGTCTTCCTGAATACTGGGCAAGCACTGAACCAACGGAGCTGCATCCTCATCCTCCCTCCAGTCTCCATCAGCTAACCAGGAAGAAAATACCAACACTACGATTCTCAAATGTCACCAACAGCAAAGAATGCCACAGCATCACTCTGAGCTGCTACACCTCTCTTGAAGCATCACCTCAAGGACCTCTGCAGACATAAGAATGATAACAGTCCTCTGTGGTAGAATTCTGGGATTACAAAAATTCCACCATGACAGAAATCAACAGTTTGGGAGGGGGAGAGGAAGGGATGCAAAATAAGAATGTACTTGCAATGAAAAACAGTTTTCACTGTGAACTTCACAATCCGAGGACTTTTTAAAGATTATCTTGTTTTTAATTATGTTTAAATGTTTCTATGCACACATGAGTACAGGTGCCCGTAAGTGCCAGAGGCACCGGATTCCTCTGGAGCTGGAATTACAGGAGGTTACTTATAAGCCATCTGATGTGGGTGTTAGAACTAAACCCAAGTCCTCTGCAAGAGCACTATGTGCTCATATGTGCTGAGCTATCTCTCCAGCCCCAGCAATTTGGGGACATTTTAAATCTTTAAATATTTAAGGGGGAAAAAATCAGAAAAGAAAACATTTATCACCAGATACCATTTTTAAAATAGGTAGTAAAGTTTTTAAAAAGTTTGAATAATTTTTTAAATCCCAGAGTATGTATACATGTATAACAAGTAAAAGTCATGAAAAGCATTTGAAGACAAGCTAGTTCAGAGTTTATTATAAGCTACACATTTAAGGCATTATGAAAAAAATATGTATGTGCACACCTGCACACAGGAAGCTTGGAGAGAAGGCACCAGCTGGGGACGGCAGCCTCCACCTCATTCTCAGAGGCTACTTCCTTCTTCCCTCTAAGTGAGAAGAGGCATCAGCTACCCAGAAGCACCTTCTTGAATGAGGACAAGCACACCCAGAACACCTTCCACAGAAGGGTAGAGAGCCCCTTTCCTGGCAGAAGGCAGGAAGTGAGGCACCGTAACTGTAGAGAAACCTCCAAGCACCACACACGAAAAAGGTGGTAATGACCTTGGAGAAATCTGACAAGCTCCAGCCACAGATAACACCAACCCATGTGTTGCAAGACTACAGTCTATAATTTCTTTTCTGTTTTTAAGACATATGTGTGTGTGTAGTATATGTGCATGCATGTTCGCATGTGTGGGAGTGCACCTGTGTGTATGAGCATGCATGCATGCATGCATGCATGTATATGTATATACCAGAGGCCAGAGAGTGATGTCTGATGCCTTTCCAGATCATTCTCACCTTACATGTTGGGGCAGTGCTCTCTCACTCGAAACTGGGGGCTCAACCATTTGGCTAGTCTAGCTAGCTAAATTATCCCAGCGGCATCCAAGCATCCCAGTCTGGCCTTGTCTCTTGTCTCCCAAGGCTGGGATTAAAGACAGACTACCACATGCACCTCCATCAGAAATGGGTCTACAGATCCAAACTCTGGTCATCACAATTAGGTGACAGTGCTTTATCTACTGAGCCATCTCTCCATCCCTCAATTTGTCTTTTGTTGTATCTGCTTACCACAAGGAATTACATTAAAGACCCTTCCCCACATCTATAGAGCCCAAGCTGGCTTCAAACACACCCCCCTCCCGGCACAGCCTCATAAGTGCGAGGGTTACAGACTGGCCCATCACAGTTCTACAGACCAAAACACATAGACATCACAAACTAGTCCGCCCCAAGCTTTGCCTTGCCTTTGCTCCAGACCCCTCAAGACTGACTTCACTGCTGTCTTGTTGCCTCTGTCTTCTGCCTCCTGCTGGTTTACTATGTGCTGCTGGGCTAGCCACATCAGCAAGCTCTGAGTTCAAGCAAGAGACCCTGCCTTAATATAGAAAGTAGAAAATGGGACTGCAGAAGATCGCCAATACCAACCTCTCGCCTCCATACACATGTGTACACATACAAACACACACACACACACATATCTGATATCAACCTCTCACCTACACACATCTGCAGACTGTATACACATACACACACACACACACACACACACACACACACACACACACACAGAGGCAGAGAGAGAGAAAAATACTTAGTGCTTAGCCACATCCCCTTCCTCATGAATGATTTCCATAGGTAGCAAAGCATTTGTCTTTAAAAATTAAAGACAGACACAATCCTGGAGCACTGCTTCGGGCCCAAGACACAAGATAAGAAACTACTAACGCCCTTTGAAGGAAGATGGACAATCTCCTATTGGGGTTTCCCCAGGGATGCCTGTAATTTTTACTCTAACTCAGGCACATCCTCTGGGAACATATGCCTGGGTGTATTTACTTTTCCAAGCAGCTGTCTTTAGGATGTGCCAAAGGCTTCCTGTCACCACAGATTCCTCTGAGGGCATGGGTAAGCACATGTTCCGAGCCACAGAGTCACACAGAGATAAGCACACAAGTAAGCTCAAGCATTAACAACTGCCCAGAACAAATCACAAAAGTGTTTGAGAAACAAATGAGCCCATAAATCAATTTAATCTTAGTAACTGTCTTTTCAAGGCACACGCACCGCAAGGGAAGGGTGGGACTTACATGTCTGTTAGGGGAGCCATCTCTTTAAAAAGCAAAGCTGCAAAATACGGCTAACATCCCTACAGCTGACTCAGGGCTGGGAGTCTGACCACACATGTGCCAGCAAAAGTGCTAACCATCTTCTCTACTGTTTACTACCAGGGTTGACAAGACTTACCCCCCAAAGTGGAGTGGCTTAAAATAAACATTATCTCACAGGCTCTGGGAGTCAGGAGATGGTGCACAGGTCTATCCTCCGGGCCAAACTGCCACCAACCTTCATCAGCTCAGATCAGCTGTGTGCCTTGCAAAAGATCACCCCGGGGGGGGGGGGGGGGGGGGGGGGAGTTTGTGGGCTGTTGACATTCCCTCAGGGAAGGAGGAAGGAACCCTCACCAGAGGCACGCCTCCTATGCAATTCTGCTTTAATTTCACACAGGGTCTTGCGGGCTCGGGGAGGAACAGAGCAAATAGGCTGGGAAAGGGTAGAGGAAGGTGCTGCATCCGGACAGCTGTGTAAATACCATGCTGAGGTGTTCAGTGCCCTTGGAGAAGCCACCATCCATGCTGGGTGTAACTTTCAAGTTCGGGTGCTCTGGGATCCCTCGCCTCAACCATCATGGCTCTGTAGATCAGTCCAATAAACTCATTGGTTCCCCAGGGGGAACTTGGTAAAATCAAAATTTGGTTTGTCATTGGGACCCTAGAAGGTGGAGGTAGCCATTGCCTACTCTCCCACACAATCCTACCCAGGGTGAAAAGTCTTACATCAGGAATTTTCTGGAATCGGGGAGTATTCACTCAGTTCCATGGTTCTCTCAGGGGCTGGGTCATAGGAAGGCTGGCCTAAAGAAAGGCAGGAGGTCCTGCCTCCACGACGGCACTCACATGACTGTTGACAGGAGTCTTGATATCATGCTATATAGGTCCTTCTTTGTTGTGGTAAAAACAGGGTCTCTCAAGTACACCAGGCAGACCGCCAACTCTAGGTCTTCCCACTTGGTCCTTCCAAGTACTGGAACTACAGGCATGACTGCACCAGCCCTATACAGGTCTCGAGAGTATCCTTCAGCACAGCAGCCGGCCTTACAGCAGGGATTCTAAGAAAAGTCACTGTGCCTCTCACGACACAGTCTCTGAAATCACACATCCTCAATTCCACTGTCTTCTATACTTTAGTAACACAGCTAGACACGTAAGGGAAGAGACACGAAAAGGGAGGAAATTGGGAATATACAAACCTGATTCTTTGTTTTGTTTGCTAAGACAGGGTCTCCCATAGCTCAGGTTGAACCAAAATGCTCAAGGATGACCTTGAACATCTGTTTCTCTTGCCTCTATCTACCAAGTGCTGGGGTAACAGGCATGAGCCACCCTAACCGGTTTATACAGCGATGGAGATGGAAGCCTGTACTTCATGTGGGCTACATAAGCACTCTGCCAACTGAGCCACCTCCCTGGTAGGGCCTATAAACCTGTTCTGAAACCACCATGCTGGGGTATTCAGTGTTCTGGGAGCAAAAAAGAATGTAAAAAGCCAGGGTTTCTGAAATGACAACTTTGCAATTACTAGTAGCGTCATGAAAAGTTTCGAGGGATATTTGGGACTTCAAATTCTGAGCTCAAGAAAAGCAGAAAAGAGGATTCATGTGCACATTCTTGTTTTGTCAAGGAGCTGTGCATTTTGTATTTATATCTTTTAACACCTCATTTGTGACAGTTGTTTTTGTTAGTCTTGGAATATTCATATTTCACTGTCTTTTTGGGGCTAAATCAACAACTCAATAGGAAACTATCACAGATAGCGCTAGGCTCAGTAAATATTTTGAGATCAATTAGGAGCCATTTGGCTGAACATTGTATTCTGAAGATAATCACTCAGGCAGTGTGGTTGCTTCCTAAACACTCTGTTTATGTTTCATCAGACAGAATTTGAAAATTGGCCTCATTCAAGTTTTGTTTTCATTGGCAGTACTGGGTAGTCCCTCACCAATTATTCAAATTCACACACACACACACTCACACACACATAAATTCTGGCTACTTCGCGGTGATTCTCGCAGTGGAGTTAGCCCCACTGCATCCGCCCGGTGGTCTGTGTGAAGCTGTTGTGGCAACACCATGAGCCTACAAACCACTGCCCCGGCCCTCAGCAGTTCCCATCCCCACCTCCCTTCTGTCTCACTGCGCGCTTGCCTGGATTGCCTCTGTTCCCATCATGACTGTGAACCGTGAATAGAACAGTCTCCCAGTGCAGAGGAACTTGCAATGGGATCCGCCCTCTCCTTATAGGAAGAGGACTCTCTCAGCATTCCCCAGGCCCCATGGCCTCCTTTTTAGGGCCGAACTGTCTACCATGAAGGGATTCGCTCTCTGCAAGGGAGTCGCTCACCAGGCATCACACAACATAGCAGAGCCTGAGAAGCCATCAGGAGATACTGGGGTCCCTGGGCCTGCTTTTCCTGCCAACAGTGGACTACCTACTACACTTGACCAGCAGAGAATGAACTTCAAAGACATTCCTATCATAAGCTCTGAAACCTATGGGGACATCATTTGCAGGAGTTATCAAGTAAGGACCCTGCAAGGGTGGGAATATCCTATATCCACAGGCACAGGGAAGCACCAAAGCCTTTCCCACGGTCGAGGGGAGATGTGAAGCTGAAACAGGGTCAGGAGAAGAGACAGCACAAAGAGATGCGAAGATGGAGAGTGGGTACTCGGGAGGGAACGCAGGTGGCACCAGAAAAGGCCAACAGCTCAGTTCTCTCCTGGCATCTGGTGTAGAATATTATTTTAAGGTGTGTTACTTTTGTTCATGTTGCATTTGTTTAACTCTGGGTAGCTGTGTTACTGTGCCTGTCTAAAACACCTGATGGTCTAATAAAGAATGAACAGCCAATAGCAAAGCAGGAGAAAGGATAGGCAGGGCTGGCAGGTAGAGAGGATAAATAGGAGAAATCTGGGAGGAGAGAGAGAGAAAGAAGTAGCCAGAGAAGAAGGACTCTAGGGACCAGCCACCCAGCCACCCAGCCACCCAGCCACCCAGCCACCCAGCCACCCAGCCACCCAGCCACCCAGCCACCCAGCCACCCAGCCACCCAGTAAGCCACAGAATAAGAGTAAGATTTACAGAAGTAAGGGAACAAGAGAAGCCCAGAGGCAAAAGGTAGATGGGATAAGTATAGGAAAGCTGGCAAGAAACAAGCTAAAGCTGGGTGTTTATAACTAAGAATAAGCCTCCACGTATGACTTATTTGGGAGTGGGGTGGCAGGCCCCCCAAAAGAAAAAGGAACAAAAAAAAAACAAACAACATTTTGGCATACCAACCTGGAGCTCAAATATCCCCAGGGCCTTAGAAAGCTGGAAAACAAAAACAAAAGTAATAAGGTTTCTTTAAAGAGTTTTAGCCAGGGGCCAGGCAGCAGTGGCACACACCTTTAATCCCAGCACTCGGGAGGCAGAGCCAGGTGGATCTAAGTGAGTTCAAGGTCAGCCTGGTCTACAGAGCGAGATCCAGGACATCTAGAGTTACACAGAGAAACCCTGTCTTAAAACAAAAACAAAAACAAACAAACAAAAAAAAAAGAGTTTTAGTCAGACAGTTTCTGCCAGTCAGCAAGCCCTTGAGCAGCTAGTACCTTAAATAGGAACAAAAACCTAAGTAAAAATGTCTACCATAGTGCAAGCATCGGCATTCTAGAATTCTAGGAAGGTTGAATGCACAGCATGAACTTCTGACAGGCTTGGTTTTCCTGCCTGAGAAGTAGACAGAGCCAGCTACCAAAGCCCCAGGCAGAGGTCTGCGCTGCGTAGCAGTTTAAAGTCTATCCATGCAATCAAAAAGTTAAAAGATTTAAAATAAAAGAGATCCAGACGGAAAAAAAACTCTAAACAGGTTACAGTGTGTTTAACAATGTGCGTAGGCTTAAGAAAGGAAAAAGGGTATAGTCATAGAAAGAAATGAATAGTTTAAAAATAATAATAGAGTCTTTAAAGAGAGAGTAAAAGAAAAAGAAAAAAGCCACATAAGATGGGAAATACACAGGGAGTCTGGATCCTGTATGTTTTTGTGTTAATTTTGAGTTTTTTGATTGTTGAAAAGCAAAGAATAGCTGCAAAGAGACCTGGAATTGAAAGAGGGACTGTTGAAATAAATCAGCCTATATATTTTAAGAATACCTTAACTTTACAAAAGTAAAAAAAAAAAAAAAATTGTCAAATGGAAATCAAAAATGCTTTAGAGTTTTGTTCCCACAGGAGGTGAGAGGCTGTAGATTCCTTTAGGATTAATATGGAACAGGTTTGATCAGGTGAGACCTCCTGAATCTTGACTGGTGATTATTTATCAACAAAAATTACTCCTGGTCTTCCCAGAACTTGGCCATTATCTCATTTTCTCTCTGGGACCTTAAAGATACTTTGTCTATAGACAGCAGGAAGCAGTATGGAGAAAACTATGCCCATATCCCCAAGAGGGGTGTGGGTGGTTTCTGGTTATTTGGTGGGTTATGGATGTTTATTATCATTTAGAGGAATATAGAATATTGATACAAATTTAAAGTTATTTTTGTTACACTGTATATATGTTTCTACTCTTGTTTGAAAGATTTATGAATACTGATTAAAAAATTAAGGTTATTTTCATTACAACATATTGTATGTATGTTTCTATTTTTGTTTGAGGCATTGTGCCTATGCAGTTCATTTGGAAATGTAGGGTGAAGTTCTAGTTTTTGAAAGCTATTATTATAAACTATATAGGATAACCAACACATAGGTTAGTTGTTAGTCATTTAAAACAATCATAATTATAGATATGTTAGGTATGCTTTCCAGATCATATAGAGAGATATTTTAGATAGATAGATGGTCTTCAAACCTTTCAAAGACCTACAGAATATGGCATTTAATGTTTTGTTAACTTAGGACTTTTCATGACAATGAGACACATCTGCTTCTGGCAGTACCAATTTACTTCAGAGATGATGGGCATTGAAGAAACTTCTTATGGAGTTTGCTTTCCTTGTGGCAAGGTTAGCCACTGGGCAAAGAAACTGCTCTTGCCTTTGCTGACAATGTGCTGTGCAGACTGGACATGCAGGACACACAGGAAAAAGACTGTTGAACTTTACTAAAACAAAGTTCAGGACAAGGCAGGACAGTCCTTCAAGATTCCAGCTACACAGAAGAGTCTGCCAGATATTCTGTAGGACACAGAGGAAAGTGACTGATGAACTTTGTCAAAACAAAGCAGGACAGTCCTTCAAAATTCCTTCTTTATAGAAGCATCTGCCGATAATCTAGGCCTGTAGGCTGAAGATGGATGCCCCAATGTTGCAGAGGAACTTTGGATGACTGTTGGACTGCAGTTTGATCCAAAGAACCTAAGTAAAAGGCTAAGCGTGGTGGCACATATAGTCCCAGTGCCAGGTGAACACAGACAAGAGGATTCTGAGGCCTTCTGGCCAACTAGCATAACTAAAAACAGTGAGCCCCAGGTCCCAGTGAAGAGACCTTATCTCAGCAAAGCAAGGCAATCTGGTCTGGTGAAACCGCTCAGTGTGTAAAAGTGCCTGCTGGGCAAGCCTGCCAACCTGAGTTAGATCCCTGGATCCAACAGGCGAAAGAAGAGAGTCAACTCTGGAAAGTTGTCCTTTGACCTCTACAATGAGCTATGATGTGTGCATGAGCACACTCACAAAATAAAGGAATAAAACACATTTTTAAGTAAGGTAAAGAGCTCTTGAGGGACAACATTTGAGGTTGGCTTCTAGCTCCCCCACATGCATGCACCTACACACACCTACACGCACACACACACACGAATAAAAAAGAAATAAAAATTAACTAATTGAAAATATAACATGTATCCCAAGTTATCATGTAACCAACCAGCAGACCCTAGTGATCTAGACAGGTACCCGGGCATCATCTCACATCTGCTTCAGCAGGGAACCCCGGGAGCCCCACCCAACCCAGGCCGACTCACTCTTCCCCTGCTCCTGTGCTGAAATCAGCAGAGCTGATTCATCCAAACTTCTGAGTCACCCTCCCCACTGTAGACAGACCCTGCAGCCACAGCAGCAGCCACTGAGCAATGTCTCGGGGCAGGGAGGCTAAAAAGCCAGTGCTGGGAGTTCAGTAGCTGCTTAAGGATCACCTCCACCACCTCCTCCTCCCCCTCCTCCTCCTCCTCCTCCTCCTCCTTCTCCTCCTCCTCCTCCCCCTCCTGTCACTCTCCCTCATGCTTTCTCTGTACAACTGCACTTGTCTCTGGGGAGCCACACAGCTGGCCAAAGGACACAGTGCCAAAGGCAGGCCACGGGTGCAGGCCACGGGTGCTGTGCTCGCTGGCTTCCCTGCTACACAGCAGGAGATCCTTAAGTGACTGCCTCTGCTCTGAGGAGGGAGGGCATTTTTATCACAGAAACAGTTCCATGGAACACAACATCTGGGTGAGACAGCTTCTGTCCTGACTACTAGGCTGTCTCACTAATAAGACCATGCCAAAGCCTGGAGGCTTCTGACACCAGGATTTGTTAGGGCGGAGCCTATTTGGAACGCCCCCTTCTTTGTTCTACCAACATCTGGCAAGAAGCAGCTCCAGCACAAGGAGGTCAAGGCAACCCTGGAAGAAAAGAGAAGCCATTATTTCTCGCAGCCCAACTTTCTAGTCCCTTTAAAGCCCAGGCCCACCAGAGCCACACAGGAGAGCAATCCAGAGCGGGGACATCACTTTTAAAGTGGGCATGAATAAACCAGGAGAATAGACCATGAATAATACAAGAGAACTTGGTCTATTTTAAGGATACTGATACAAAGATGGACCAGACAGAGCACGCAGAACAGCAAAGCAGGAAGCAGCCCACGGGGGCTTAGGGAGGCCAGCAAGGCTCATCCCCAGGGAGCGTTATCACCCCGTTAAATATGGGATCTGTCACAGAGGCCTGAAGAACAGCAATGCAGTATGACAATGTCTTGGAGAAATGTACTTCCAACAAATGTTACAGACCAGCAAAGCGAGCACTCACAGGAGGGTCTCTGCAAGCCAGGATGGAGGGAGAAAAACTGGGCCATGTGGAGACAAAGCCAGGCCTTGCTGGGCAAAGACAGAAGAAGCTTCCACGCTCATCTTTCATCCCCTCTCAGAAGTCTGAGCAGGAGGGTATAAGAATCTCTCAGAATCGATAGCACCAAACACTGGAAAGGAGCTTGCAGCAAAAGGCTGGGCAAGTCTAGGAGGCTGGACCACAAGATGGAAAAAGCTTCTTGGCCAAAGGTCTGCTGGCTAGATAACTCTGCAGACAGGACTCAGGGAGATGGTCTTGTGGGTAAAACACTTGCTGAGAAAGCATAGGACCTGATTTGGATACCCAGCACCCACTTAGAAATCCATCACTGTGACATATGTCTGTAACCCCAGTACCAGGGATACACCTACATACACACACACACACACCATACACACATATGCACATGCATACATACACACAAATAAAAACTTTGCTAGACAGTTTTAGACTTTTCACATTTAGTTTTCAAAATAATTTTTAAATGGTTTTAAGATAAGTTACCTTTTATGCTACCAAGAGTCCTTGGTTGGAGACACTCATTTTATATTTGTAGGGGCTTGTTTATTTTTAGAGACAGGATCTCACTATGTAGGCCTGGTAGGCCTGGCACTTACTATATAGATTCACCTGGCTTCAAACTCACAGAGGTCCACCTGCCTCTGCCTACTGAGTACTGGGATTAAAGGCGTGCGCCACCACATCTGGGAATATTTTATATTTTTAAGAGGAAAAATTTTAAACTAATCTTCTGACCCTGAAATTCTACAAACATAACCATCTCAGTCTGTTAAAAAAGCATTTAAAAGAGTCAGGCATGGTGGTGTATGCCTTTAATCCCAGCACTTTGGAGGCAGAGGCAGGAAGATCTTTGAGTTTGAGGTCAACCTGGTCTACAAAGCAAGTTCCAGGATAACCAGGACTGTTACACAGAGGAAGCCTGTCTTGAAAATAAAACATATCAAAATCCAAAGAAGCTAATTACAATATTGAGCAAAGAAAAGAAAGATGGGGCTAGAAAAGGTTTAAAAGATAGCCAGGGAGCCAGGTGAGGTGGCGCACGCCTTTAGGCCCAGCACGTGGAAGGCAGAGGCAGGAGGATCCCTGTGAGTTTAAAGCCATCTTGGTCTACATAGAGTTCTAGGACAGCTAGGACTACATAATGAGATCCTGTCTCAAAACAAACAAGCAAAAAGTAGTCAGGAATGAGAGAACCGGTGACTGTATGTGAAAACATGTAACATCATAAAAAGCAGTATGTAGTCATTACACAATGGTCTATGACATATTATGTTTCAACCTTATCACAAAGAGTAACATTGTTTATAAAAACACTTCCTCAGAACAAAGGCTTGTGGAAGCATTGTATAATTTAGTCTTGATGTCAGCTGAAGAGTATTTTTCCCCTCACATAAAGTTAATAGTTAACAGCATTTATAAGTGGGCATGAGATCTCTGCAAGGAAGGACAAACTCTGCAAATTCTAATTCTTTCCTTTCCTTAGAACTGTGAGCTTTCTTTTTGTTTGCTTGTTAATTGGTTTTGGTTTTGTTAGGTTTGGTTTGGTTGTAAATGGAGAAAAACTTGCATTTCAGGGTCGCAAATGACAAAGAATTCTGACTGGACATCACACTGGGCACCTCATTGTTGCAGGAATCTTAAAAGTTCTTATTAATAAAATCAAACCCGAGCCGAGTTATTAGGGTCCATGCTGGTAGATCAGAGAGACAGGACAAGCCACAGCTATCTCACCTCGCCGGTTCCTCAGCTGGTCTTGTCTCCTCAGACTGGAGGCCTCTGAGTCCTCATCCGGAATGGGTCTCAGCTGAATTACTGCTCAAAAGCCCTGAATGCTTAACCAGCCAAAATCTTAACCAGCCAAATGCCGCTAGTTTCTGGTCCTCACGCCTTATATATCTTCCTGTTTTCTACCACCACTCCCTGGGATTAAAGGCTGGCTTTCTGGGATTAAAGGCGTGTCACCTTGCTTGGCTATTTCCAATGTGGCCTTGAACTCACAGAGATCCAGAGGGATTTCTATCTCTGGAATGCTAGGATTAAAGGTGTGAGTGCCACCATTTTCTAGCCTTTGTATCTAGTGGCTGTCTGTTCTCTGACCCCAGATAAATTTATTAAGGTACACAATATTTTGGGGAACACAATACCACCACACCTCATTTTTGACAAAATTATCAAACAGATCAGAATACCCAGGGTAGTTGGAATGAAGATGCTTCTGGGTACTTAGTCATAGTACCTCTGTGTCCCCACTGCATCTTCTCTGTGAACAACACTGGTCCTGCTCTTGGGTTCGTGAATGGGGAAGAAAATTGGACATCTAGCCTTGAGGCATAGGCAAGAAACAAAGATAGCAAAATATGGTGTTCACACAACACTGTACATGCAGCAGGGAAGCAGTGACTATGACCTTCCCACAGGGCAGTGCAGGGAGTGTGGAGCTCACTCAAGCACTGCATATGCGGGGGGAAAGCAGTAACTATGGCTCTCACACAGCACTGCACATGAGGGGGAAAGCAGTAACTATGGCTCTCACACAGCACTGCACATGCAGGGGCAGTGCACTCACTGTCTATGGCTCTCACACAGCACTGCACATGCAGGGGCAGTGCACTCACTGACTATGGCTCTCACACAGCACTGCACATGCAGGGGCAGTGCCCTCACTGACTATGGCTCTCACACAGCACTGCACATGCAGGGGCAGTGCCCTCACTGACTACGGCTCTCACACAGCACTGCACATGCAGACTAGTGCACTGACTATGGCTCTCACACAGCACTGCACATGCAGGGGCAGTGCCCTCACTGACTACGGCTCTCACACAGCACTGCACATGAGGGGCAGTGCACTCACTGACTATGGCTCTCACACAGCACTGCACATGCAGGGCAGTACACTCACTGACTATGGCTCTCACACAGCACTGCACATGCAGGGGCAGTGCACTGACTATGGCTCTCACACAGCACTGCACATGCAGGGGCAGTGCCCTCACTGACTATGGCTCTCACCACCACAGCACTGCACAATGCAGGGGCAGTGCACTCACTGACTATGGCTCTCACACAGCACTGCACATGCAGGGGCAGTGCACTCACTGACTATGGATCTCACACAGCACTGCACATGCAGGGGCAGTGCCCTCACTGACTATGGCTCTCACACAGCACTGCACATGCAGGGGCAGTGCACTCACTGACTATGGCTCTCACACAGCACTGCACATGCAGGGGCAGTGCACTCACTGACTATGGCTCTCACACAGCACTGCACATGCAGGGCAGTGCCCTCACTGACTATGGCTCTCACACAGCACTGCACATGCAGGGGCAGTGCACTCACTGACTATGGCTCTCACACAGCACTGCACATGCAGGGGCAGTGCCCTCACTGACTATGGCACTCACACAGCACTGCACATGCAGGGGCAGTGCCCTCACTGACTATGGCTCTCACAAAGCACTGCACATGCAGGGGCAGTGCCCTCACTGACTATGGCTCTCACACAGAATTATTTCACAGCGGGGAGAGATGTCATAGGTCTGCAGAAGGAAGGCTGCAATGAACATCACTTCAGCAGAGCTTTACTAAGGGAGTTGCAGCCACAGGGCTGCCAAAGGGGAAAGCCAACGTCCAGGTCAGAGGGAAAGCTTCATGAGGGTAGACAGCCATCAGGAATAGAGAGAACAGGCTCCTCCTTGAAGGGAAGAGGGTCTTCAACTCCCTTTTGTTCCCTTCAGATCCCCGAGTATCAGAGGTATACCCTGCATACCACAGGCAGTGAGTGCAGTAGGGCTCTGAAGAGAAAGATCCTTCAGCCTGTCACATTCAGGGGACAAACAGGGTTTCCTGTGCTTAGAGGTTCCCAGGGGGAGGAAGTTCCATAGATGTGATATAGCCCACAGGCTAGGATATGACGTGGTAAAAGTCGCCTTGAGTCTGGACGGCAGAGACTGAGAAGCAGGCCTTGCTTGCCGCCGTAGTGGGAGAAGTGACAATTCACTCTGGGAAGCAGCAAGGTGACAGCACACTTTCTTATCCTCTCGAGAGAAAGCGTGGGGCCATGTCTCCATTCCAGGAGAAAGAGGCAGATAGAGAACCCTGTGGTCTAACAAGAACAAGCTGGGTCTCTCTCTCTGCCTTGGCAAGCTAAAACATGGTCATCTAAAACATCCCTCCCCCATGGGCACAGACTTTTTGAAAATAGACTCTTCCATAACTCCATTGAATTTTGTACTTTGTCATTTTCAAGTACAACAAGAGCCAGACCTGGTAACTGTAATCTAGTCCTCAGGGAAGCGGAGGCAAGCAAGACAAGGTCAAGACCTGCTCGGGCTATGAAGCAAGTTCAAGGCCAGCCTAGGCAAGACCCAGTCTCAAAAGGAAAAGGAAGGCTTAGGGTAGAGCTCAGTGGTAGAACACTTCCCTAGGGTCACTTCCACAAGTTGAAAGAGGAGAGGAGGGGAGGGAAGGGGAGGGACAGGACGCAGGCACAACAAAGGGAACCAGTGGCCAGTCTGGCCATATTAATGCTTCTTCATACACAGGCCCAAAGGCTTGCAATGCTGACATCCTGACCTGAAACTACTAGTGAGAAAGCAGCCTCTTGTTATGAGCATGTATCTTTATTCAGGATATCAACAGGCTATAAATTACTTCTGAAACTCTGTACAGTCAGAAGAAGTTTAAAGGAAATACAAACAACACCTGTGTTATAGGAAAGAATGTACTTTTAGTCCGGCTCGTCTACACCACCTGTTCTTTGCCATTACCTCACATAACCTAAGACCCTGGAGAGGTTTGCATGCCTGAATTCACAAAAGCCTGGGGACACCTGCCGTGTGATCTCATGTGTGGACTTGTCATTCCAGGAGACCATAAGACCACCATTCCAACCGACAGGCCTTCCTGGTCTTCACGTGGACAGTGTTCCTTTGTTCCTCTTCTAGCAGACTGGAGTCGGGGACGCAAATGGAAGAAAGGATGTTATTTTATTGGGTTCAGGCTGCAAATGCAGTCTTGGGCTAGGCCCCGAGTTCAAGTACAAGGGAAGCCTCATCGATCCCTGCATCATCCCGGCCCTGTGCTAAGTGGCTCACTGTATAAAGACAAAGCGTCTGGCTTTGGGTCACATGTAACATCAGGCAAACTCAGAGGAAACCGCTGCCAGTCCTTGAAGGATGCACGGCCAGAACAAACACAGAAAAGTCAAGGAACCTCTGTCTACAGCTGCCTTCTAAACAAAATCACGTCTCCATCTCATGCTAAAGACACAGGCCAAGGAAACAGACCACTGGCCATCAGGAGCCTATGCAAGAAACAGCAGCACAAGGGGAGACACCCCAGCAAGATCCAGGGGCGAAAAGCTATTGCACTGCAAATCTTGGCTTTGACCCTGGCTCAGAGCCTTTATTCCTGGTAGAAAAGCAAGGTTAACTCCGGACCTTAAAGGACAAAGCGGCGGTATTGTTTCAATGCAATTGTCACACCTGGCATCTCACACCCCAACAGAGAGTTATCTGCACCGGTTCAGCAGAAGGGCCTGCGATATAAGCAAGAGTGTGGCTCCAATCTGTCAGTGTCTGCAGTGTGGAAACTGGTGTGCACATTTCATGTGGATAATTGGCTAAATGAAGAAACTCAATGCCTTGGCCCAACCATGAACTACACACAGGTACATGAAGCCAAATATTGACAAGTCAAGTTGAAAACTTAAAACCCATTAAAACGCCAGGTCTGTGTGTCTGACATGGAGAACAGACTAAATAAATCTGAGCACAACGAAGCTGTTTGGAAAGTATCTTTGATACAGAAGTGCCCGAGTGGCCAGAAATTCTTTCTTTATGACACAGTGAGCCAACTCCTGATCCTTCACTTCCTATCTCCCCCACTGTGAGCCATCGAGGACCGGGTTATAGCCATAGAGCTCTGAGCCACAAGCATCTACCACCTCTAAGGCTGGCAGAGGCAGTACAAGACACCCCCCCCCAAATTTACACCTTTCTTTCCTGTTTACATCTGACTGCCAGATAGCAACTTCTTCCGAACTGAAACAGTCGCTTCCCAGAAGGAGTGAGGAGGCCCCAAGACTGGGAAAGTAGAAGCAACTTGCAAGGCTCAGGAAGACCCTGAAAGTTACACAATTCACAAGGTTCCTCTAAAAAATAGCAAGCAATTGCTCAGGAGAAGGGACTCTCCAGACAACCAAGCTACTGAAAAGCTGGCCAAGGAGTCCCAGGAATACGGCTTTCATGAGATGTCACCCATATTAGGGTGAGCTTCTTGGGGAATACAGCTGCTTTTGCGTCACCCATGCATGCTCATGTCAGTAACCCCAATGAACTCACTAGTCCACTAAGCTGGACATCGGTGGGATCACTCCTGTGATCTGCCTTCTGTGCCCTACCCGCAGTGACTAGGCATTTGTTCACATCCCCTCAGCCAAAGTCGCACAACATAGTACCACACGGCCCGAGGCTGTCCCTAACACAAAGGACCAACATAATTTAAAATTGTCTCCCTGGGAAGGTCCTTCCTAGGGACATGCTGAAGGTATGAGGGAGCAAAATCCAAATGAGTAGTAAATAATGAGCAACCCACTATCTGTTGTCCATAAAACCGTATTTCTAGTCAGGGTTACTACACAAGCCTCTACTCCCAGTACATGTGGAGCTGAGACAGGAGGACTACCAGGAGTTGGCAGCAGCTGCGCTACAGAGTGATAACCTGCCTCAAAGAAAAACGATTTGACTCATGGCCCAGGAAGTGAAGAGTAGAAGGAGCCCCATGCGAGACCAACAATCCAGGCTGTCTCACCCACTACCACACTCCTGCAGTGTGGCCCACGTGAGTCCCTTCACCCGAGGCCTCACTGAACAGTGGGGACACCTGCCACCTGGACAGCAGGAGAGTTAAGCTGCAAGAATGGGCACCAGACACTCAGCCCAGGACCTCGGATGCTGCACGGCTCCATACATGGCTTTCTGAACTGTCAATGACTCAGAAGAAGAATCGGTTTAGTTCTTAGAAAACAGGAACCAGATACGTTGGAAGTGTTTACGGAGGTGACTGGCCAGCCGTGCAGCCTACACTACTACATGGGTATCTCGGGCATGATTTCAGGGTGCACTCAGCACATGGACTCAAGGCTCCCCTTTAAGCCCCTCCTGACACACACCTCCCTCCTGCAATGCCCCTCAGGCCCTCACTCTGCCTGCTCTAAGGTGTCTGAGCCTCGAACGGTCACTTGCAGGTGTCGCGTGAGGCCAGCGGATGCTGCCTGCTCTTCCAAATGGAAAAACCCCAGCTGTTTTGAGAGCTACAGACAGCATGCCACTGCACAGAGGCCTTGGAGGGTTTCAAGGCATCAATCCGAGCGGCATGATATTGAAGGAAGGATCCAGAAGCTAAGACCACAACCTACAACAGCTGTAATGAAGGTAAGGTACAAGTACCAGACATAAAACACAAGACAAAGTCCTGCCAGGTCTTCAGCACACACACACACACACACACACACACACACACACACACACACACACACTCAGAGTCAGGGGGCTCACTAAGTCACACTCAATGACAAATCACTGTACTGGGAACTTCAGAGCAATAGGCATCATTTCCCCAAATATGGTCTATAAGCCAGCACATCAGTGCCGCCTGTGGCATGCCAGCATGGCTGACTCTCAGGCCGCACCCAGTCCTCCCACAGCAGGATCTACAGTTTATTTGAATTATGAAAACATACTAATTGAGCTGGGCGGTGGTGGCACACGCTCTTAATCCCACCCCTCAGGAGGCAGAGGCAGGCAGATCTCTGTGAGTTTGAGGCCAGCCTGCTCTACAGAATGAGTTCCAGGACAGCCAGAGATACACAGAGAAAAACTGTCTTGAAAAACAAACAAAAACCATGTTAACTGAACAATAATGGAATGCACTGTGATATTTCAGTATATGAATATGTCCTGAGAATTGGAGATTTAACAAGGTACCTTAGCAACTCGGCCTGAGGGTACTTAGAACCCCAAAGTCTACTCAGATAGGGCTGATAGTTGACTTGGGTTTTTATGTGATGTCTTCCTTCTTGTTGGACTGAGTTCCGTGACTGTGTGTCAACTCTGAATGGCTGGTGTGTACTTGATAAGTTAAGTGTCAAATGAATGGGCAGTCTACCAACTGACTGATAGAAGGCATCTACATTGTGGCAAGTACAAAGAAAGATTCTTTAATGATGGAGAGGGAGACAGACAGACATACGAGAGAGACATGTGAACACTTGGGTGGGGAAAGATGTGGCAGTGGGATGGAACAGGCTGAATGAGGAGGTATGCATATGCCCCAGGGAAACGGTTCCTAGGGAGACCATGGTACCTGCATCTGCCATCATGTGGACTGTCCTGCTATAGACCAGAAGCAATAGCCAGTGTGGCTGTATGGTGAAAGGGAAGGGAAGAGACAGGATGATAAAGATGGTATGTTTGGCTCTGGTGATGGCTGTTGGTAAGGACAGAAAAATCACATGCAGATTTTCAGCAGCCATCTCTAAGGCTTTTGGAACTGGGCACGAGAGAGCCTGGCCCACCAGGTACATCCAACCTTTTGGCATTGTAACCATAATGTTGTTATCTACAAAGTTCAAACTGGAGTACCATGTGATTGTGTTATCAAAAAATAGATAGATAGATAGATAGATAGATAGATAGATAGATAGATAGATAGATATCACCAAAAAGGTCATAATGTTTTAAGTAATTTCATGATTTGTATTGGGCCAAATTCATAGTTACTATAGGGCACACACAGCCAATGGCTGAAGGTCATTGTGTCTGAATGGAATGAGCCCATCAACCAAGCCTGGCTGAACTCTTTAGCTGCTGCTCACAATCTCTTTAGGCTCATGAAATAGCAACATAAACATTACTCACGGTCTTCAACAAGCTGATCCAGGAATTTAGGGATGTCCAAGCACCAGAGGGGCCTCGATTCCAGTCCAGATGTTACCCTGCAGCAGCGCACTGGCAAAGGAAACACAAATGCCAGTTCAGAGACCTCATTAAGAAATGTCTTAGTGAGCCAGGTGTGGTGGCACATGCCATTAATCCCAGCACTTGAGAGGCAGTAGCAGGCGGAACTCTGAGTTAGAACGGCTAGCCTAGTCTACAGAGCTAGTTTCAGGACAGCCAGGGCTACCCAGAGAGACCCTACCACCAAAAAAGAAAAATAAAGTATTAGTTACTTGCTCATGGCTGTGACAAAACACTTGATAAGAAGAGCCTAATGGAGAAAAGGCTTATTCTGCCTCTCCCAGCTCATTTTCCAAAGCACAGCCCATCAGGTGAGGATATCATGCCAACCGGAGCAGGAAGCAGAAAGCCACAGCATCTAATCGGAAAGCCGAGACAAATGCTAGTGCTCATCTCACTTTTTTTTTACCCAGTGCAGGGCTCCAGCCCATGGCATGGTGTCACCCACATTTACTGGTTTCTCCACCTCAGTTAACCCAATCTAGAAACCCTCACAGAGACATGCCCAGAGGCTTGTTTCCATGGTGATGCTAAATCCTCTCAAACTAGCAATCAAGATGAAGGATCACAGCAGGGGAGCAACATCCTCACCACAGTGAACACTCCTGATTGGATTTCAGACTATGAAGAGGGAGGAGTGGAATTTCTGGTCTCCAGGCACAGTGCAGCCTCAGAGCTGGCAAACCCCCGGTCTTCAGCCTGAGAGGGAGACTCCATCTACCCACTGCAGACCAAGTATAGTTGCTCAGAGCCCCAGGGACCCTGGGAAACCAGTGGCTGGAGGTGCTCAGATATGGTGCCAAGGCACAGAACACAAACAGGCCTTGCCCCAAATCAGCAGCACGGGATCAGAACCAACAACAGGCAGTTACCTTCCTAATAAAACTCCATGTCTAAACAAACATTATCCTTGTTCTGTCTGGCTCTAGACAAGGGAGGAGTTCCTAAGCATTTCTCTAATTCATTCATATTCTCCCCCTTTCTCTTTCCCTCTCTCTCTTCCCTCCTCCTCCCCCTCCTCTCTAGACCTGCACCAACCAAAGTGAGGTTCCTGGTTTTCCTTTAAAAAAAAAAAAATCAGAGTTCAAAAAGAAACAGAACTATTTTGTATGCATGGAAGAAGATTATCTAAATCCTTCAGCAAGAAATCTAAAGATATAAAAACCAAATATGCATCTTTGAGATGTAAAGAACCAAGAGAAAACATTCCAGCCCTGCACTTCAGATTGGCAGACCTGGGAGAACCTTGAATCTGAGATCTTCACCACAGGCTAATGTTTCATTCTTGATGCCCTAGCTGCTAGTGCCACTTTAGGAAGCTGTGGACCCTGAAGGAGGTGGAGGATAGCTAAATTAGGTCAACAGTGGCATGTGCTCAGTTCAGATATGATGCCAAGACACAGAACACAAACAGGCTTTTGAAGGGTAGAACTGACCCCTCGTTCTGATCCATCACCAAGTGGGGAGGCTCGGACATACACTTCTACCACCATGAACTCCACCATGCATTCCACACCATGACAGGATGAACCCCTCTAAAATTGTGAGCCAAACATTAGTTTTCCTCCCTGAAGGAAAGTTGTTTCTGTCAGGTGTTGTGGTCACAGAGATTGAAAAAAAAATTAGTGGATATGAGAGCCAAGAGACCAGAATCCATCCCAGGAAATGCTTGGGGACCATAGGTAAGATTCAAGGGAACAGAGCCCATCCCAGGAAATGCTTGGGGACCAGAGATGAGATTCAAGGGACCAGAACGCATCCCAGGAGATGCTTGAGGACCATCAAAATTAGGACATCTTAAAGGATGGCAGACTGACTCCTGTCCCGTTTCATTTTGATGAAATGAAATAGACAATCAAAATGCTCATTCTGTAGGAAATGAGGCTTCTGATTATGGTCTGGGTTCTTAAATTAAATCTTCACCTAATTATATGTTGAACATAATCCTCTAAACAGTTGCCTCTCCTCCTAGATTTTAGCTGCAGCTGGTCCTGACTAACCACTGCAACCCAGCAGCTTATGCCTAACCCATGGATGCCAGATCAGCTCACCTGTAAAAAGGGGAATAAGGTAAGCCCAAGGCACTCTGCGAATACAAAATTTGACAACTCTCTTCACTCTGGGAACACAGAGCTGAATAAACCTCACATGACATTGGCTTCCACAAAGTATAATGACTTGCCGACTTTGAGAAAGGGGCCGTCAGTCTTTATCAATCTGAGTTGCTGTGTCTCTTTGGCAATCATTATTACATTGGTGTAACAGACTTAAGTTATGTTAGCTATATTCTGTCTGTAGAGTCAGCTCCAGCCTCCCTCTCCCTACCCCACTACATACACTAAATGGGGATTTGGATCTGTTTCCCCAAAGACCATTACTTTTTATAAGGCAAAGTTAAGGTTTCTTTTGCACAAAGCAGAATTCAGACAATGAGGTCATTTGTTTGGAAACTACAGCAACCATTCCAATTTTTTTTTCCTGTGTTCACATTCTAGTTACTCTGGATCATGAGAAGGAGACAGAGATGTCAGAGAAAAATGCAAAGGCTTCTAAGGCCACCCACAGCATGGTCAAGGCCTCCACACTGGGATACCCAGGCACATAGCTAACTGATCACTTCCCGTCCAATAGTTAGACACTTGTCAACCCAAGAAGCCAATGAAGCTAGAGACAAACCAAATATAAGACTAGAAATGGTCAACAGTCCCCAGATCCATCTAAACAAACACATAAAACCGTCCCACAGTGTCTACAATGTTCCTTATTCTCAAGGGAGAAAAGGGAGCGGGAATAGAGAGCTTTGAAAACTCCTCCAAAAATCCAATGGCCCTTTAAGCCTGAGAGAGAACAGAGTCAGTTGTGTATCCAGATGCAAGGGATAGTGTGGCTCTCCTCGTAGCCAGGATCGCTCAGGACTGCTGGAGGTCTCACCTAAGAGCCTCAGCATGGATCTTCTCTTACAAAGCTCAGTACTCAACTTCCAAGATTAATAGTAATGATAATAGATAAAAGCACACACAAAAATATGCATAGTTCTAATGAGAGACAGAAAGGGGGTGGATCCAGATGGGAGGAGAGGTGGGGGAGAACTGGGAGGAGTAGAGAGAAGGGAAACCATAATCAGGATATATTATGTGAGAAAAGAATTTATTTTCAATAAACATTTGAAAAATAAAAATAAGCAAATAAATAAAAGAATGTGCATAGTAAGCTGAGTGGTGGTGGCTCACATCTTTAATTCCAGCACTCTGGAAGCAGGGGCAGGTGAATCTCAGTGAGTTCAAGGCCAGCTGGTCTACAAACAGAGTTCCAGAACAACCAGGACTATTGCACAGAGAAATCTTGTCTTGAAAAAAACTAACCAAACAAACAAAAGAATATGCATAGTAATCATTTTGTTCTTGTATGAAAACTAGAAAATTATCTACTAAATATTTTTATGACATGTCATATTTTAGTGAATTTTTAAACATAATTTTGTTTCTTTTTTAAAAGGACTTATATTCTTTTTAATTATATGCATGGAGGCAGGAATATATGCAAATTCATGGGGGGGGGTCCACAGAGGCTCAATCTCCCTGGAGCTGGAGTTGAGGTACATGTGAACTGCTCAATGTGCGTTATAGGAACCAAACGAGAGCAGTGTATCTTCTAACCGCTGAGCCATCTCTCCAGCCCTTTGTTTTCATTTTTTAAAGACTGATTTATTTTTATATGTATACGAATGCCTGCTTGTCTGTATGTGTATCACATATTATTAGCAGATGCTGCTCGAGGCCAGTAGAGGGTGTCCCACCACTGAAACTGGAGTGACAGGAAGGTGTGAACTACCAGATATGGACACTGGGGGCTGAACTTGGGTCCTCTGAAAGATCAGAACCATCTCTCCAGCCCTATAATTTTGTTTTCTTAAAATCTTAGTCTCAGATCATATTTCATTTGAAAACCAAGAGGGTTTTCCCAATAATAATCTAGATGGGTATTTTATTTTTTATATGTTACTATGCCTTCACATCTGAGCACAAATATCTGGACCCTCGGAAAATAAATAATCAGTATTTCACTTTTTAGACAGGGAGATGCTGGTCACCTCTTAGGGGAAGGGAAGGCATGGACTCCATAGGTGTCCATTTTACTCCTTATGACTGATCCCTCCTAATTCTGTTGGCCTTGAACTCCTAAGTTCAGGTGATCCTCCTCAGCCTCCCAGCTAAATGTGACTACAGGGAGTTACCACAGTACTAGGCCTTGAAAATCTATCTAGACATTTTAAGAATCACAATAAAACATTTAAAAAAAAACAAACAAGCAAATGAAAACCACAAAACAGATTCAAGCCAGTGAAGGGAATCTTCCAGGATTGTTCTGAGAATTATTCTCAGTCCGTTTTAAGATGCCAGAAAAATGTGAAGTGAGCCCCAGAGCCTGTCAAGGGCAGGGTCTGACAAGCCAGGCAGAAGGCTCTAGAGACATTGTCTATAAATACATCTTCCCTTTGGAAAGTCTACACCTTGGCACAGTCCTGCATTCTGAGCTCATGCCATGCTGGGCCAGCACTGGGTACCTGTGCACCCAAGGGTCTTCTCTGACACATTCTGCAAGTCTATTTCCTGAGGCACATTATGTCACCAGGAACAATGTTCTTACGCTGTCCTTAGCCGCTGAGGGTCAAGAGAAGGGCCAGATATTCTGCAGATCTGGGAGGACCCTGCTTCCTCCTGCTGAGACGCTAAACCCAGGCTCCTTCATCCTCCCCCTCCAGTACCTCATCCTCTCTTTGCCTTTCCTATGCCAATTCTGCTCATTGGCTAAATCCCATCAAGTCATCCATCGGCCATAAAATGAATAAGAGATAGAGAGATGTGGACAGTGTGTCTCAACCTCTAGCCCTCCCCACGCTCACCAGAAGCATCTTGACCGAATTAGTGAGTAAGAGCATGTCATCTAGACTGTTCTGAAGGTCTCACTGGAGACGGAGTTTGTCATCTTTTAAGTCAATATCCTCATTCCTTTCGTGTTGCTAAAACAGAAGATGTGGGACCAGAAGACTGATTTTTACAAACAAAAACAAAATAAAACACATTATTTCTGGATATGAGGTTCGTATCCAGACAGGGCCTTCATGACGTGGCATCCCATGGTAGAAGAAGCATGAGAGTAAAAGGGAAAGAGGGGGCTAAGCAGCCTTGGCAAGAAAACCTACTACATGGTACGTACAGCACGCACATCTGTGGGTGGGGTCATGTGTGCCTATACACAGAGGCCAGAAGTTGGCGCCAGATGTCACCCTGCAAGTGCTGTCTACTTTGGTTTTTTTGAGACAGAGTCTTTCACCAGGCCTTGGGGCTCCCCAGTTAGACGACACTAGCTGACAAGCACTACGTGGGATCACAAGCATGTGTTGCAATGCTCAGCTTTTTACACGCATGCTGGGAACCTGTACTCATGCATGTGAGGCAAGAATATTTAGCCCAGACAGCCCAACAAAGCTACCTCGCACGTCCAAAACCTACTCTTAAGACAGCTGATCTACTCTCGTGGCCATGGCCATTAGTCCATGCGTGGGGCACGGCCCTCGTGGCCTGAAATCCTCTTAACCAGGCCTGACTCACCATATTATGTCACTGGGAATTAAGACTACACACAGGGACTTTGATGGACATTTAAATTTCAGTAGCTGTAATAGTCAAAAAGCGACACTGATACTTAGTAGCATTTTGACCTGGTTTTAGGCAGTGCACATGGACCTAACTAACATCCAGGAAAAGCATACAGGCCCAATTACTGTAGTTCCTTTTCTTCTGCTGAGGGTCTCCTCTTCTCTCCTAGGTCTGCTATTTAAAAAGCAATCACAGAGCCGACTTTTCAAGATGTTTGTGTGTGTGTGTGTTGTGTGTGTGTGTGTGTTGTGTGTGTGTGTGTGTCTCTGTTTACGTGTATGTATTCACGAGTGGGTGGGTGGGTTCCAGCACATGCATGCACATACAATTCTTGACTGACTCAAGATAATAGCTTTACAGGGAAACCATTGTTAAGAGCTCAGGAAGAGACAAGTCTTGCCAACTCCAGAAGAACAAAGGGTTTTAGCAATCAAAGTGGGGACATGATAACCTCACTCCCTCAAGCCCCCGCCCCTAAGCCTGTGCATGGGGGACCCTTTTCAAACTTGGAGTGCTCCCTTGTAAGTACCATCTCCACCCTGGAGGATGGGGTGGGAGGATGGTCAAGCCAGGAAACAGATTCCAGAGGTGGTTCTTTGATATTCAGCCCAGACAACCCACTGGCCACCACCGGGGCTCCTCCACCAGGCAGAGGGCGGGAACTCTCTCTGAAGCTAGAGACCTCAGCCTACCCAAAGGTATTAGTCACTGCATCCAGCTGCTAGTTCCTGTCCAGTGAGGGCCTGAGCCAGGACTGAAACGCACAGTCAGTTAACTGCCCGGCATCTCTGAAGCACCAGGCTACTAACCCTTAGCTCCCAGTGACTCATGCCAGTGGGCCCCTCAAGGGTCACATGTTCCGGCTTCTGGATGCCTATGTTTCTAGCATTATCTTGACAGCCAATGAGAGTGACCTGGAGCAGATGATGGGGCTACAGTTGGGTAGGATCCAAGCAGGAGCCTAGATGCCAACCCTCCTCTCTGTTTATGGCCTACATATCCAAGCAGTACGTTCTGAAAGAGAAGTAAAAGTTCCTTTCAAGGTCTTCAACCTTTGTGAACAATGTCACATCCCTTCCCCCCCCATAAAGTCATATTCTTATATTATTAGGCAATATCAAGACAAAATGCTTTAAGTATTTCATCTGTTCCAGTAGGCCCTCTCCACATTTGTAAAGCAGCATCATTTATTTTATACAGAATGCTTGACACCCATGGATGGAAAAAGGCCCCTTCAGGGACCCCCCACAACACAGTGAATTTGCTTACATCCTGACCCGTGCTGGTAGGGAGTTAAAGGTGAAAAAACAAACAAGATTAAAAATAAATAAATAAATATAGGGGAGTGAGGAGGTGGTTTTGTGTGTGTAAAGAGCTTGTGGTCCAAGCACACAGACTAAATTTGAACCCCAGAACTCACATAAAAGCAAGTATGCATCCGTAATTTCAGGGTTCCTAGGATGAGATGAAAGACGGATTTAGGAGACTCCCCAGAAGCTCATGGAACACCTGGGCTGGGCAGCAAACAACAAGAGAGGCCCTCTCAAGCAAGGTGAAAGGTGAGAACTGTGGCGGTTTGAATGGGGGGGGGCACAGCCTCATGTCTGAATGCTTGTTCCTGGGTTCCTGGGACTGGGGCGGGTTAAGAGGCTTGGCTCTGTAGGAAGAGGTGCCTCACTGGGAGTGAGCTCTGAGGTTTTAAAAGACCTCCACCACTCCTGGCCCTTCCCCATCTCCGCTCCCTGCCTCCTATGTGCAGATCCAGATGTGAGCTCTGACTTTGCTCACCAGCATGGACTCTGAACCTTCTAAAACTTATCAGAAGCCAAATTAAACATTGCTTATAAGTTGTCTTGATCACTGATTTATCACAGCAACAGAAAAGTAACTAAGCCAAGGGCTGTCCTAGTTCAGGATGCCTACTGCTGTGATGAAACACCGTGACCAGAGCCACCTTGGGAGGAAAGGGTTTGTTGGGCTTACTCTTCCCTAATCACTGTTCAGCTCAAAGGAAGTCTGGATAGAAACTCAAACAGGACACAAACCTGGAGGGAGGAGCCAAGGAAGAGGCCATGGAGGAGTCCTGCTTACTGGCTTGCTCCACATGGCTTGCTCAGCCTGCTTTCTTATAGAACCCAGGACCACTTGTCCAAGGATGGACCCACCCACAATGGGCGGGGCCCTCCACCATCAATCTCAATTGAGGCTCCTCCCTCTCCAGTGATTCTACCTTGTGTCAAGCTGACATAAAACTATCCAGCACAAGGACCTACACTCCCGGTTATCCTTGGATCTCCACATACAAACACAGCATGCTATTGTACCAATACACACACACACACACACACACACACACAAACACACACACACACACACACACACACACACACACACACAGAGTACATATGAAGGCTGTGCGACCTGAAGAAGCTTTAGCACTGCCCCCCACCCCCACCCCCGCCCCCACCCAACCCCGTGATGACACTTTTGGAAAGAGGCCATCAGCTGCATCTCCTCCCACTTACAGTGCAGCCTCTTCCAGCTCTCTCCCCTCCCCACCAGCACCCCCCCTCCCCGGATGCTCACTAGCAGCCCCCACGATACTGTGCTCAGCATGCTGAAGAATGTTCGTCTCTCTCAACCAGCAGCTGCTGCGAAGTAAGGCTTGCACTTTCCTCCCCAGGATCAGGACCTGCTGAGGACCTGGTGTCCGGGACACTGGTGATGAGGAAAGGTGACAGGTGAGGAAGCCATTCTTATAGGATAAACAGTGTGGAGAGGGGGCAGGGTACCACTGCATTCCTCCACATTCCCTCCCCCTCGCCCCCATCTCAAGAATCCAGCATCATTTAGTGACTTTACAATCAGCATTGAAAACTCAAGAGCTAGGGCCTGGGAGGAGAGCTCAGTCAACAAACGGCTTGCATTGCTAGCTCAAAGACCTGAGTTTGATCCCCAGAACTTTAAAAGGCCAGGTGTGATGACCTGGGAGGCGGAGGCAGGCAAATCCGCTGTCAGCCAGCCTAGTCTACTTGGCAAATACCAGGCTAATGAAAGACCCTGTTGGTACCTGAGGAACAACAGCAAAGGTTGTCCTCTGGCCTCGAAACACACGTGCACATAACCACATAAACGTGCACCTGAACAAATGAAGGGAGGAGAGGAAGGGAGGAAGGGAAGAGAAAGGAAAGGAAAGGAAACTCAAGAGCTATACTCAAGATAGGAA